>NC_080543.1:34997614-35021988 GCF_028640845.1 Ahaetulla prasina | reverse complement strand
TCAACAAGCATCGTGGAATTGTTAAGATACAGCGAGAAGATATTTAATTATGGGCTTTATTTAGTCTGCACGCAACCAAGGCTTTCTGGAACACCGGTCTGATTAAATAAACAGGATTTTAACGACCTTTGTGTGTAGCTATTTTTCTTGGGTGTGTGTGTGTAAATGATTTGTGTAACTCAGCATCTCCAGTGACTGTGGGGATTGCAAAAAAAAAAAAAATAACTCTAGTTTAAACTTGTTTGCTATTTCAAAGTAGATAATAGTTGTACAGAGAATACAACAATTAAAACAATCATTCTAGTCAGTTCACAAAACTCCACAATCCAGGACTTACTGGAAGAGGATTGCAATGTTATAGACCTCAAGAAGAAGCTGTTACAGAAATCACAATGGCAAGAGAGAAAGCACGCTTACTGTTGTGTCTGCGCCCCCTGAGCTGGGCCCCCTGCCAGAAAATGACTTGGAAAGTGAGGGGGAAGGGCCATCAGGACTTACCTCAGGAGCACTGGCTTCCCTGGCTCAGCTCCAGGAATCAAAGGTAGGCCAGGTGGAGGAGATAACGAGGCCTCCATCCCCTGAATCTTCCCCCCCCCCAGGCCATGCCCCCAGACCCAGCTGATTGCAATCAGGCCTGGCTGGACCCTAGGTTTCGTAGGCAGGAGAGGCAGGAACAACAGAAGCAGGGGTGGGGCAAGCCTAGGAAGTGCTGAGTCATGGAGCCACACCCCACAGGATATAAAACCAGTGAGGGCTGCTATACCTCTTCGTAGCAGGCAAATCAACTGCTTAACTAAGAGCTGAAGTACTGTTTGTTCCTGGGTGACTCATCGGCATCAAGGGAGATAACAGAGTCACTTGGCAGATGCTCGCTAGTTTCCTGCCAGAGCTGATAGTGCTGGCTAATTAAGCCATCACTCGGATGGAGGCGAGGGGGGACAGAACACTTACAGTGTCCCATAAGATGACATTTTTCAGTGCTGTAAAAGTATATGAAATAGAAATTTTGAAGACATTCTTGTTTTATCCATTCCTAGTTGGAATAGTCCAATAGGATTGAACTAGAAAACCTCCAACTCTATTATTCTGTTATTCTATTATTCTATGTTACTCATACTGTATCTTCCAGAGATTGAAGGACAAGATTGTCTAAAGATGAACTAATATTTCAAACATATAGTCTATATTGATCAATATGAGTTTTCTCGTAACATCAATTAAGTTTCATATTTGATACTTCTCTAATACCTGAGTATTTTGTTTCACAAAAGTAAGTGTGAAAACAAGGCATATGCTAGGGCCTGAAATAACTGCAGCACTTACTATGTGTATTTCTTTATTATTTAGAAGAGAATAATTAAATAAAAGCAATCTTATGTCAAATGTATCATTTCCAGAGGGGACTATAATGACTGTCCACTGACAATAGGAAAGTGGTTTTAGATAATAGATAGTCCTCTACCTATCTCATGTTACCTATTAAGGTAGATATCCCTCTGAATTTGTATCACAAGCTTATTCCAAACTTCAGTGATTATTTTTGCCCTCCTTTTGAACTCCTGATCTCATTAGGTAATTTAAATGCACATTAAATTACCAAGAACTCATCATAATACTCAGAGAAGGATAAAATCCCATGGAGAGATAAATTCATATCTGCTTAGTATTCTGAGAGAAATGGTTTAGATTATTTCCTATAAGAATTCAGCTATCAAACTTCTCAAGTGATGCCCCATACAGTAGTGTGTAATATACATACTTTTAAAACAAACAACATTAATAAATGCATGTCTGATCAGAGACCAATGCTCCAAACAAACAATGATGGTGATTAATTAAAAAGATATTCCAAAACCATTTACATCAACTACTATATGAAACTGTAGTAGCTCTTCCTGATTTTTCAGTTTAACAGTTTTCAGGTAGAAATATTGTATTTTCTTTATCAGAACTTCATATATGGTTGACTAAGAGAGACATGAATAAGTCAAGGATTTAGGCTTGGATAGAGTAGGAGAAGTTGCAGAATCTGGGGGCATAGTTAGAAAAATGATCAGCCTAGAATAGTAGGTTGTTTAGTAGTCATAAACAACTAAATCCAATCTCCCTTAAATTCCATTGGACCTTATCTAATCCCAGAGGAGTGTTAACCACTACTTGAGAAGATTCTTGTGCATAAGCATGATTAGTAATAAATCAGTTTAACTGGACCTTCATGTGTGATCTTTTGTACCTGACAGGTAGGATATGGGAAATTAATTCAGTTGCCACTATAGAAAAGGAGAGAGATTATCTTTTAAGGAGATATTGCCTCTCTCGCATCTCCATTTTAGCACTATGGAAGATGGAGCATTTTGTCCAGCTAGAAAAAAGGCTTTTATGTTCAGGATGGACAATTTATATGTAAGACACTTAGCATGAATGAAGTTCTTCTGAGCAAGCAACCTTTATAATAAGGAGAGAAAAATTCTCCATTTTTTTCCTTAAGGTCAAAAATGTATTGTTTTAGTTCCAAATTGGTTCTTTTAAAATATGATGAAATTAAATAATGGGCAGAGAGGCCATGACATTTGAAGTTTTCATCCATCATTAACTTCTAGGAGAAGCAGAATTGCCCTCAAGAATTAAGGAGGCCAGAAATCATTCCATAAGGCCAATGTTAGCCAAAATATTAGGTCAGAATCTCAAGCAAGCCTTGGTAGAAACTAACACAAATTCTACTGTAATGTTAGGGGCATTGCAGAGCACTAAAGCCATAAGCATATAGGACACTAAGCAAGTATATCTTCCACTAATTCTATTGGTGACATTATTATGTCCGGCAATAATAACATTGTTACATTAGATATGAGGTCAAGGCCAAGTTGGCATTGGGATATGCTGCATAATTTGGTTTCTCTATGTGTAATACAGAGTCATCTTGTTGCTTGTTAGTATTTAAAATCTGATGGGTATTTTTAAGCATGTAGAAAGGCCAATTGTCTCTGAAAGAAAATCTCAATGCACAGAATAGGATATTAGAACTGATAATAAGTTTGGGTGATTTTATCTGAGAACTTTTTTTTTCTTAAATTATGATACCTACTAATTAAGTTCAACACATCAAAAAGGCTACAGAAATAAACAATTATAAAACAGCATAATTTGTTTCTGCATTTTGAATTAGCTTTCACTGATATCCTTTGATATCCTTTGATATCCTTTTTATCCTTTTATGTACACTGAGAGCATATGCACCAAGACAAATTCCTTGTGTGTCCAATCACACTTGGCCAATAAAATTCTATTCTATTCTGATATCCTTTTATAGTGCTTCTTATGCACTGAACACTATTAAGTTCAGCTTTTTTTTCTCTTTTCACAGGCAGAGAATTTGAAGGTGAAGAAGAGTTCCTGGAGATCCTGGGAATAACACGAGAGCAGTCAGGCAAATATGAGTGCAAAGCTGCAAATGAGGTTTCTACAGCAGATGTGAAGCAAGTCCGAGTCACTGTGAATTGTGAGTATCTTTACTTCCACCAAATCAGATTTTTTTTTTTAAAAAAAAGGAAAGTTGAACTTTGTGTTTTATAGTGATGACAATCAATGAAAAACTCTTATAACAGAGGAAACAACACCTGCAAAGTCCAATTGGCAGTATTAGTGAACTAAATATGGAACATCTCAAAAAAAAAAGAAAGGCTTTGACCAATGAAGCAAAAAAATCTGGAAAAAAAGACCCACAAACGAATCTAAGAGAAAGCAATGTGAAATTCCCTCCTGTAACTCAATGGACACCATATCAGAAGTGGGTTTCAGCAGGTTCTAATCAGTTCTGGAGAACCGGTAGAGAAAATTTTGAGTAGTTTGGAGAACCACTAGATACCACCTCTGACTGACCCCACCCCCATCTGTTCTCTGCCTCCCAAGTCCCAGCTGATCGGGAGGAAATGGGGATTTTACAGTATCCTTCCCCTGCCACGCCCACAAAGCCATGCCATGCCCACAAAGACACACCCACAGAACCAGTAGTAAAAAAAAAATTGAAATCCACCACTGCACCATATGAATTAAACACAGACCAAGGAGAAAACCATAAAATAAAGAGCACTAACAGTCAGACATTTTGTGCTAACTCTTAAGCAAAATTTTTCAAAATGAGGAAAAAAGTTATTAAACAAAAGCCCAAACTGGCAGCATCCCTGTACATGTTAAATTACCCCAAAATATGTACCTTGACAATAGTTAAGATAGTTTTTTAAAAAAAAAAAAACTTGAGAAAATATAATGTTTATCAAGGAATCTGCTTATAAATATTTATCAGAAATAAGGTTTAAACTATTTAGTAAATACTAGATTAAAAAGGTAAAGGTAAAGGTTCCCCTCGCACATACGTGCTAGTCGTTGCCGATTCTAGGAGGCGGTGCTCATCTCCATTTCAAAGCTGAAGAGCCAGCGCTGTCCAAAGACGTCTCTGTGGTCATGTGGCCAGCATGACTCAACGCCAATACTAGATTAGGAAAATATAAATATGGAATTCATACTGTAACCTCTTTAGCTATCCAAAATAGACAGCTTTTTCTTTGTTTGAACATGGCTTAGATAAATCTGTTCAGCAATTACTTTAAATCCCTAATTTAGAAATTTGTGTCTGTGAATTGTCTGTGCATTTAGAATCTTTCAGTCTCATTTTTGCCTCTTGTAAGTTATAATATATTTGTATTTTCATAAAAAGAAATTACTATTTTGGGCCTTGGAGAATTATTTAAATATAAACTCTATGGGTTTAAGATCTCAAAGAGACCTACGACCTTATGCACTTTTATGCGGTAATTGGCTAGTTTAGTTAGCTAATTAAAACAATCACAACAGCAAACATTCTTTTTCTTGCAATGGTTGGTTACACTTTGTCAGATCTGAGAGAAAAACATCTATATAAATTTGATTTGCCCAAGTAATACAAAATGGTTTTTCAGAAGGTTATGTTAAAATGTTAAACATAGAACTCATGCAGCAAAAAAAAAATGTGGACAAAAAATTATTCCATCCACTGCCAGTCTCTATTCTGAAACAATAAAGCTGAAGAAGAATGCTATCCATAGATATCAATGACAAGTGAAGTTAAGAAAACAGATTAATAGGATTGGTGGATTGCTTTGCTTTTGTTTCCCTTCTCATGAAGTATCACACAGAATTATTGGTGGATTTTTTCAACTTTTATCTATCAAGGGCTGGGACAGGATTAGGCAAATATAGAAAGGTTTTTACAATGCAAGTTTAGGCACCTATTAAACTGCCTGTATAATAAGTTGCTGGCATTGGTGCTCAGTGCTCTAACTTGTCAGAATGTTTCTAAACACAGTTCTAGTGCTATTTAATAGAATAGAATAGAATAGAATAGAATAGAATAGAATAGAATAGAATAGAATAGAATAGAATAGCAGAGTTGGAACTAATTTTAGAGGTCTTCTAGTCCAATCCTCTGCTTAGGCAGGAAACCCTATACCATTTCAGAGAAATGGTTATCCAATCTTTTGTTTAAAACTTCCAGTGTTGGAGCATTTACAACTTCTGGAGGCAAGTTGTTCCACTGATTAATTGTTCTAACTGTCAGGAAAATTCTCCTTAGTTCTAAGTTTATTTATTTATTTATTTATTTATTAGATTTTTATACCGCCCTTCTCCCGAAGGACTCAGGGCGGTGTACAGCCAAAAGATAAAAACCCAATGTATATACAATTAAAACAAAAAATTTAAAACAAAGCATATTACAAAATGGCCGACATATAAAAATTTAAAATTTAAAAAACCCTAAAATAATAATAAAACCCCAATTAAAATTTAATAAAACTATTAAGCCAGTCCTGCTTGAATAAATAAGTGTGTTTTTAGCTCACGGCGAAAAGTCCGAAGATCAGGCACTTGGCGTAGGCCAGGGGGAAGTTCGTTCCAGAGTGTAGGAGCTCCAACAGAGAAGTTGTTTCTCTCCTTTATTAGTTTCCACCCATTGCTTCTTGTCCTACCCTCAGGTGCTTTGGAGAATAACTTGACCCCTTCTTTGTGGCAGCCCGTGGGATATTGGAACACTGCTATCATGTCACTCGTGGTCCTTCTTTTCATCAAATTAGACATACTCAGTTCTAGCAACCATTCTTTATATGTTTTAGCCACCAGTACCCTAATCATCTTTGTTGCTGTCCTCTGCACTCTTTCTAGAGTCTCAACACCATTTTTACATTGTGGCAACCAAAACTGGATGCGATATTCAAAGTGTGGCCTTACCAAGGCATTATAAAGTGGTATTAACACTTCATGTGATCTTGATTCTATCCCTCTGTTTATGCAGCCTAGAACTGTGTTGGCTGCTGCACACTGCTGGCTCATATTTAAATGATTGTCCTCTAGGACTCCAAGATCCCTCTCACAGTTACTACTATTGAGCAAGGTACCACATATACGGTACCTGTGCATTATTGTTCTTGCCTAAATGTAGAACTTTAGTTTTTTCACAATTTGAAAGAGTATTTGCAGCGGTGAAATTCACTTACCTTCGCAACCAGTTTGGAAATGAGAGCGCATCTGTTCTGTGCATGTGCAGAACCTTCTCACATGCGCAGATGGTAAAAACCCGGGACATAATGATGTCCCGGTGGGGGGTGAAGCCTCTCACTACCGGCACTACCGGTTCAGCAAACCAGATAGAACCGGGGGGGATTTCACCACTGAGTATTAGGTCTATGTGCCCAGTTGATAAATATTGGTTTTTTTTAAGTTTTTATTTTTTCTCAACAAACAAACAAAAAAATACTCTCATCAAACAATTACAATGTGCTGAAGGGGTGTTTACATATCTTCTTGTGCAATCTCAAAGTAAACATCTCTTTCATATATATATATCTTATATTATTTTTTCTAACATATCTTTCCATCTAACCAGTGGTAAAATAAATCCTATATTTTATAATATTGCTTATCTTCTTGATCTCTAATTTCGAATGTCAATTTACTCATCTCTGCACATTCCATCATCTTCCTAATTATTTGGTCTTGCAAAGATAATTTCTCATTTTTCCAATTTTTGGCAAACACAATCCTGGCTGCTGTAATGATATTCACAATCAAATATTTTACATCTCTATTATACATCTCAGGAATAATTCCCAACAGAAAGACTTCTGGCTTAAAATCTATATGTTTTTTTAATCATTTTCTCCAACCACGTGTGTATTTTAGTCCAATATCTTTTCGCTTCAAGGCATGTCTACCACATATGGTACTATGATCCAGGTATCTGATGACACTTCCAACATTTTTCCGATTTATCTTTAAACATTCTGGCGATTCTTGTCGGGTGTAGAAGACACCTGTAAAGTTGACAAACATTGTTGCTCAGAAAATTGTTGCATGAAGTAGGAACCTAAATAGAATTGATTCACTTTGTACCCCTTCTCTGCACCTATAACCTGTTTGCTGGACTATTTAATTAAATAGACAATTAAATACAGGTTAATACAGCTTGTTCAAATGATTGCTAAACTTATGTTTATAAGAAATCTGTGAGAGACATGACAAGTTCTATGAAAAGGTCTGGTCAGGAAATAAATAGGATAATTTTTCGGTAGAAACCAGCCCCAAGCTAAAGCTGCCATGGAGGGCCATTCCCAGTCACCAGAAGAAATGGGACCCTGTAGTGGTTTAAACTCTAGTTTAAACTAAGAAAAGCTAGGCAGATTCCAATTTCTGATCATGTCAGCAAACACTTCATTGGTGAAGTAGCCTGAACGTATATTTGGGGAGAAAAAGTAAACTTTATTTTGAACATGGAACAAGTTAAGTTCTCTTCCCAAAATCCCCAAAGCTTCAACCAAAAACTATCTACCATTGACCTCACCCCATTCCTAAGAGGTCTATAAGGGGCGTGCATAAGAGCACAAAAGTTCCTACTGTTCCTGTCCTATTGTTTCCTTTCATTATATCCAATTAATATAGTCATTACATACTTATACTCATATATATGCTTATATATTGTACAATTATTTCATGCTTATGCTTATATATACTGTGTGACAAAATAAATAAATAAACTAACCTGCCTCAGCTACACTCTGAGAACATGGGAGAAAAAGGGGGTAGTGGGTCAGGGGTGAAATGCTCCTGTTCGGACCGGATCACCCGATCTGGTAGCGATGGCGGAGGGTGGTTCGGAGAACCAGTAGCAAAAATCCCTGCTCCTCCCCCCATGCCCAGCTGAGCCACGCAATCATCAGAAGCCTTTTTTTTTTTTTTACTTTTAAAAGAATGTTTCTTTGGCCAAAAAAATGCTTTTCAAAGTAAAAAAAAAGAGACTCTGATGATCATGCAGCTCAGCTGGGATTGTCAGAACCGTTTAAAAGCATTTTTTTCTACAACCTCTTCAGCCGAAGAGGCTGTAGAAAAAATGCTTTTAAAAGTAAAAAAAAAAAGTTGGCCACACCCACCCACTCACATTACCCCTGCCTCCACCAAACCACGGCCACAGAACCGGTAGTAACAAATTTTACATTTCACCCGTGTAGTGGGTCATATTCTTGTCATGTTAGAGCACCATGAGGATGATCCCATATTTTGACAAAAGAACAGAAGACTCGAGTCTAAATTACACACTTAGTTTAAATTCCTGGCAAAATATCTGTGAAATTGCTTAATGTCCAATATATTATTCCAGCTTCTTTCCCAATTATTTCCTTATTTTAAAAGCATAAAACTATTTTGAAAAAAAAAAGATCAAATTACAATTTTTGAAAGAGAATTAATGTAGCAAATTCACTAGTTTAGCAAATTCATTTCTAGTAAAAGCCCATCACCAGCTAAAGATACTTTTACACAGACACCATTTACATTCAATTTAGCTCAGAATAATTCCCGTCCCCTTTTAATTTCTGAATACTGTTGCTTAATGTTTCTTATCCAATCTGCATACCTATAGAAAACCAAGAAAAAGTGCAGATATCAGTATCTAAGAAATATACACCTCATCCCATTTCTGCCCTGTCGCCTTATGTTTGTTTTCACAATAAGAACAAAAAAATGAACTGTTACTGGACAAATCCACTCCTGATTAGCCAAAATGATTAGGGCGATACTGCAGTTTGCACAATGCTTCCTTGACTGGTGGAGAGGAAGAAAAACTGGCGTGGGGACCGAGATGGAAGTTCACACCAGTGGAAACCATCTACTCTAAACTCTCAACCATATATGTTGCAGAAGGTTCTTTGTTTTGTTTCTGAACTTGAAGTTAATTGCATTCAATTATAGAAGTAAAAACACTTGATAGTGTTGTAAGAACTCAGATGCTGATGCAGAACTGGTCAAATAGTAAATGTGGAGGTTAAAGCATAAAAAACCCCGTATTAATTATAGTTGTTAGATGAGCTATGGGGCAATACAACAACCTAAGGCTCTTTTTCTAACTACTCAGACTCTAGATGTAAAAGTGACACAGCTGAGTCATAGTCAACTATAATGTGCATATGCATGCATGCATCTGTTTGATTAGAATATATTATTCTTTTATAAGGCTACAGCAGATGCAAATTGTTAAGCACTTTGTGTTACATCCAGAGATTTGCCTGAATCAGGGGATTGGGCTGCTAGAGGATGACCTTCCCATTCAGTACTTTCTTCAGCAGCCAAAAGCACCTTGTAAAAAATCTACAGGATCAGGGACCCTGTTGAATGAGGAAGAGACAGCAGGTGGTGATCATAGATAATTAGGCAGGCTAGCATCTGTGGAAGTTATTTTCATACAAGCTGCTTCTTAGATTCAGTTAGAGTTAGATCTCTTAATTTTATACATTATATATTAGAAAAGCATGATATCAGTAGCTCTGTAAGCTACTTTTTATTCTTAACTTCATCATATGTAATTTGTGCTGAAATCACACAGAGACTTCAAAAGCATTAAGTCACCAAAGTCAACCTTCCATTTAGTGCAGAAGTACAAATTAAAGCACTGCAAGCAAAAAACCTATCACCACTAGCCTGTGCTTGAAAGCAGCTGGTAAAGGGCATCTCACTGTCATCCTAAGTAATTGATTCCATTGTCAAATTGTTTTACTGTAAGAAAGTTTTTCATAACATTCAACTGACATTTGCATTTATGCCATTATCCTGTGTCCAGTGCTCTGTGATGACAAAAGATATAAGGCCTTTAGTCTGAATCCTTTTGGATACTTGAAGAACACTATCATAAACCAAATCAGTGTAATCTTTTTCCAAGTTTCCGTTATATCTATCTATTTATTTATTTATTTATTTGATTAGATTTTTATACCGCCCTTCTCCCGAAGGACTCAGGGCGGTGTACAGCCAATTATAAAAACATAACAATATACAATTAAAACAAAGAATTAAAAAACATATTCTATAGTCGGCCGAAATTTAAAATAATTAAATTTAAAAACCCTTAAAATTCATAAAAATTACAACCCCAGTTAAAAGTAATATTTAAAAATTTAAGCCAGTCCCACTTGAATAAATAGATGCGTTTTCAGCTCGCGGCGGAAGGTCCGAAGGTCAGGCAATTGACGCAAGCCAGGGGGGAGTTCGTTCCAAAGGGTTGGAGCCCCCACAGAGAAGGATCTTCCCCTGGGGGCCGCCAGCCGACATTGCTTGGCGGACGGCACCCTGAGAAGTCCCTCTCTGTGCGAGCGTATGGGTCGGTGGGAGGCATGAGGTAACAGCAGGCGGTCCTGTAAGTACCCGGGCCCTAAGCCATGGAGCGCTTTAAAGGTAGTAACCAGAACCTTAAAGCACACCCAAAAGACCACAGGTAGCTAGTGCAGTCTGTGCAGGAGCGGTGTTACATGGGAGCCACGTGTGGCTCCCTCAATCACCCGCACAGCTGCATTCTGAACTAATTGAAGCCTCTGAGTGCACTTCAAGGGGAGCCCCATGTAGAGAGCATTGCAATAATCTAAGCGAGAGGTGACAAGAGCGTGAAATTTGTAAGATTTAATTTACAGTTCCTTGATCACCCTCATGACATTCTTTGGATTTGTTCCAGTTTAAATCTTTCTGAAAGTTTGATATTTAAAACTAGGCACAGATAGTTCTCAACTTGCAGCAATAATTGAGTCTAGAATTACAGCTGTAAATCATACTGGTTGTTGAGTGGGTCATCAGGTGACCATGCCTGATTTTTCAGTTTTGCATTGGGTATGCAAAACACCTTGGTTATTAAGCAAACACCATGGTTGTTAAGTGAACCCATTGCCTAAAATTGATTTTCTTCCCCCAGAAATTAGAAATAAATGCCAGTTTCTGGCAAAAAGTCATAAATCACAGTCATGTAGCTGTGGAATACTTCAAACAGCCATAATGTGTGCCAGTTGCCAAGTGCCCAAAATGTGATCACATGATCTGGAGGTGACCATCAGAACTTTGAATCTGGATTGCAAGGTTGTTTTTATTTTTGTTTGCTTTTTTTTTTCTGGTAACTTCAGTCACTAAGCAAGTTCTAAGTTGAGAACTTCCTATAAAGAATTCAAGATATGCTCTGGCCAATATAGCCTTACTTGGCTTAGCAGAATTCATAGCTTTTGGAAAAACAAGCAAGGCCAATGTGTTTGTAGGAACTAAATATAAGAAGATCAACTCTGACTAGGAATCATGATGTTGTTTGTTCCAGATTGCTCCAACCTGGTGCCTTCGTGATGTAGTGAACTTCAAATACCAGAGCCAGCAATTAACATGTAAAATGCTTACTCATGAGGATTATGGAAATTGATGCACATTTGAAGTGCATCGAAGTAGATTGTAGCAGATTGTGGTGGTCCTCTGTGGTCCTTTGGTGATTCGAAAGCTCTTTTCTGAGAAGCCTCTGCACCTTCTAGTCCTCTCTTGCTTTGGAGTGGCAGCTTGTAGTTCTTGCTGCCACCAGTTATCTTCCAGAAAGCACCTTTAATTGACATCCCTCAATCCTGGTGTGAGAGTGATAGGGTTCATTTTGGGTAATTAAAAGATCAAAATACAAATGTAGAAACTATATCTGCAATGCTATTTGCTGACTGTATGGAATATAAACATGATGAACAAAGGATTCAGCCACCTCTCTCCATGCCTTTGAGAGCTCAAACCAAACACAGTGGAAATAAGCAAAAACTTAATTAAAAAAGATAAACATGTAAAGCCCTCTTTAAACATTAAATATCAAAATGAAAATAGTGGCTGTGGAAAAAATAAATTTCAGATAAATCCCAAGGGATGGCTGCTCTATTACAAACAGTGGTCTCTCTGGCAGAATCTCTGGTAAAATACTGGAGAGGTTTCGCTGCATTATTATACATCACAAGAGCTTCTGAAGAAAAACTTACAGCTTTTGAAAATAGCCTTAAGGATGAAGAAAGGCTAAAATTATGGCCAATTCCCTAACTAGGGCAGAAAAATAAAGAACACAGGGCTTAGCACAATACTAAAAATTGAAATAAAAATCCTGGATAGACATTTTAGCTATTTCTACAGAAACATAAGTTTTCTGAAGAAAAGTTCTTATCTGTTGGATTTAGTTGCTTCCTGTTTGATTCAAACTGTTAACTTCTGTTGGGGAGATGGAAAATATTGCTCTCTCCTTCCTTATATCTTCTGCTCTTAAAGAACCAAACATTTTTCCCCTACAGGAGGGCAGGCTTTATATGATCATTGTCACTTGAGTTTGTCCCAAGAGAAAGAAAAGTATGTGAAGTAGGAAAGGACACTGTAGATATTATGATGTAAAGTAACATTCGTCTTATTTACTTTTCAGTCAGATTGTCGGTTTGAACGTTATTTTGATTCATTAAGATTTATATATGTGATTATTCATGTAATAGATATTTTCTGCCTGAGAATTTGCAGTTATTTTTTACCAGTCCTATTATTTTAAACATACTTATTAAAAAATTAAAACCCACAAAAGTGTAAGGACTGTAATCAGAAACAATATTAAATACTCATAAACATGTTGATTGTAACTATAAGTCAGGTACAAGGAGACACTAAACTTTGAAAGCAGGTAATTTTCTAATGTTTTCTTTTTTCCTTCTTTTGTATATTAATATGTTCATTTCTTCTTAGAATAAAAAAAAAATAGTGGTGATATTAATATTTTTCAGAGTTTTGTAAAGATTTTTCTTTTCAACGATATAATGTTCTCAGTTCAATTCAATCGATTCATACATTAATACGATATTGCCATTTAGTTTTTATTACAGTAAACTCTCTGGTTACTGTTCTTGTATCCTTTTTTTCCTTGCTTTTTTTATTTTCACCTTTTTGTTGTTTAAGATGTTTTAATAAATAAATGGTGAGGAAAAAAGAAAAAAAAATACTCAGGATTATTATTTTATTATTATTGGTATTCTGAATCTCATAAGAAACTCCTAATCATAACAGTCATAAAATGTTTACCTTTCTACCTTGATTTCATTTGCATTGGATTTTCAAATAGAAATTATTTATATTCCCACAAAAAATAAATAGAATAAAACCAACTAAAGGCTGAAGCATCTACTGTATGTAAACCTGAATGGAATTGCAGTATAAAATATTGTAGCCTTTTTCCAATAACTTCTACTGGATTGTTTATTATGTTAGTTGATTTTTTTTCTTAACAAACGTATGACTTCTATTTATTATAGAGGAAAGACAAGGTACAGAAAGTATCTCGGTAATTTAATATGAAATTCTGAAATTGCTATCTTCTGACAGCTCACACATGTATATGCACATGTGTTCAATTTTCTTCTGTGCTCCTAATTACTGTTTATTTGTGCTGTTTTGAAGGTTGGGTTTTTTTTTCCTTATAGAATTAAATATCTCCAATTGGACAATAAAACTGTTTTTTAAAAATCCATCCTATTTGGAAACATAGTTAGCCTTTTACCGTGGGACAGATGAAAGCAGCAAGGATTTTGTTTTAAGATCACAATAATAGGGGTCCATAATATTATCATAATAAAGAAGGAAGGATAGTGCAATTCATCATTTTCTCACTTGATAGCTCTCAGCTTGTTAATCAAACATCATGCCTTAAAAGAATATATAAAGAGTATATAAGAAAAAGTATATATATAACAAATAAGGAATGAATATTTGTTCGTGTCCTTTGTGCTTTGTAAATAAAGGTGGATATATATATATATATATATATATATATATATATATATATATATATATATATGTATGTATGTATGTATGTATGTATGTATAAAATAGAAAATAGTACAAGAATTATTGCTACTGTAATGAACATCACAATTATGAAAATATTTGTTGCACTCAAAGACGTACAACTGCAAACTAACTCATTTAGTACAGGAAGGTTGAGAGTATTGGCAATGGGAGTAACATAAGATTATGCATTATAAGCATTCAGATTAGAGCTAAAATCAGGGTAGGATTCAGCCGGTTTGGACTGGTCACAGGCAAACCTGATGCTAATTTTACATCTGGTTCGCTGAACTGGTAATTGCAAGGATTGGCTGGCCCCTCCCCTCCCACCCACCCCTCAAATTCATCCCACCCCACCCCTCCCAGGAGTCTCCATGCAGACCATTTTGGATGCCAGGTAAGTTCAGTGCCCACATGGAGCTCCTGGAAATTTCATAAGTCTGGAAATGGGCTTGTTTCCAGCCTCCAAAGGACCTCCAAAGCCTGGGGAAAGCCATTTTTGCCCTTCTGGAAGCTCGAGGAAAGCTTCTGGAGCTTGGAGAGGGTGAAAACACACATACACCCATGGTGCAAAGGCCAAGTAGGCCACGCCCACCATGGCCACATTCACCCGGCAACCAGGCAGAGAACCTGTTGCTAAAATTTTTGAATCCCACCCCTGGCTAGGTTGCTCTAAAATCCAACAGTTACTCAATTTCAAAAGATATATTGAAAGTAGAAGGATAAAAGTCAGCAAGACTTCAAAGTCTTATCTAATATCTGAGTACTCACTCTTTTGCTTTCACAAAGCAAAAGCAAGGTTTTATAAACCTTGTTCAACTGGCTACTAGTTTGATTTCAATAAATTCTATAGAGTATGGTTGCTTATTTTCAGGTTTTACGGATGATAATGAGGCCAAAAATATTCCAGTTGTAAATGTTGTCTTTATTATTTAACTGAAGCTTATGCAACACTGGAAAAGGAGAAATCTGCATTAAAAATAGACTCAAATACATACATTTAAGCTCACACTAAAGGCCTTTGTTTATTTGAGCTGTCATTGCACATTTTATTTAACAGTAGCTAGAAATAAAAATGTGCAATACTACCATAACACCTCAAATTGCAAATCTAGCACTTAGTGAGTTTCTATGAGGATGATGAAGATGTGGATCCTAATAACCTGTGAAAAAAATGTTGGAAATGTCTTCTTCCCAATGATCTACCTTTGATTTAATTGAAATTTTCTCTTACTGCCTAAAATTACTCTGGCCAATTCTCCCCAAGTCCATCCTATTAGTCACCAGTTTAGGCCATGGTGTAATTTCAGAAATGTTTAAAGTATAAATTCAAAATTAATGTGGGAACTATGCCTGAAGTTGGAATGGGATCATAGTATGTATGCAGAGGAAGGTTTAAATTGACAATTTGCACTGAGTTCAAATATGAGCAATCACAGAAGGCATCATTTGCTTCATCAGTTGTAAGAATCTTTTATTCTTACATTTTGAGTTTGATATCTTTATCCTTGATTTGTTTATTCTAGTTGTTGTTTTTTCTTCTTTTAAAACATATAGTAGCAAGAGGCAAATTATGTGATCTAATTATGTAGAAGCCACTAGAGAAGTTGGTCCTTTATGTTTGGAGTAAGAAAGGGCCATAGCTCATGAATAAGCATGCACATTTTACCAGCAGATGATCACAGAGCTCCATTCATACATTTCTAGTTAAAAGGATCCAAATGTTGGTGGTTTTAGAAGTGGCATTCCCAAAAAGAAATACTGGGATAATATGATAAAAGACTCTTTCCTTTATTGCATACTGTAAAATCACTAACAACCCAAATCTATATGCTACCACTATAAAAGCAGCATTTTATATAGGACAAATCACTATAGGATTTGTTTTTTCTCCCATACACTTATCTTTTTCATCTTTATATACTTTACTATTATTACAAACCACAATATTTTTTAATGAAATGTAATGCATCTATAAGGTTTTGTGGATTTCATTCACAAAATGTGTGTATAGGCTTCTAGTATGGGAACCATTTAGTACCTCAATTCCAAACCAAGATTGACATGTCAGCTGCTGTATCTGAAACTCATAACACAACATACATTTTATTTTTTGTCCTTTCTATACACTAAATATTTTTTGTAGACTGAAATATTACAGTGATCGGTCAGGAAAAGGAACAGCTGATTATGTCAGCTTTTGGATGTGTTGGCCTTTTATTCTGTAGATATATCAGTATCTATAGTATCTGATCAAGCAGAATGTCTTTTTAAGTGTTGAGAATATGGCTAATATAAAGATTGCAGCTGAAAGTAAAGGAATTGGCTTCTTAGCAGAATTCAGGAATGTAGGTGTTCCTGAATCCTGTTTAGCTTTCAGAACTGTATAAAAATATTTGGTCATTTTCTGATTTATTTCCTACATTAGGTCCAGTGGAACAAAAAAGTTTTCAGTGATGATAGTGAAGAGACTACTAGATTTAAACAATATTCTTATTCATATCAAATATAAAATCTTCCTCTTATATTTACCAGAACAGCTTTAAGAATAAGTTACAATGAGAGATAATGATCTAAAGTCATCCATGACTCAGGGATGTTTGATCTGCATCTTCCAGGTTCTGGTTTAACACAAATGTTCCTATATTTATATTCATATAAATGTTCATATATAACCCCATTTACAGGAATGCTTATGGAAGAATGGGGACTATTTTATTGTATGTTTGAGGACTGGACATAAAATAAGAGTTTTAGAGCAAATTGCTCCCACCCTGATTTTTTTTTTCCTGGCACAACTTTTGGTAGATTGTTTCCTGTCTAAGTTTGCTGGCATTCTCAGTGATGAGAATGACGTATGTTCCATAATTGCTGCTTTCTTCCTACTGGCTTCACTATTTCCTGCCCATATTAATTGATTTCATTACATTCCAATGCTTACAAATCATAATGAAGCCTGAGGATATGCAAATTTGAATGGCTCCAACTAGATGCACATTGATAGCAGTGACATGAGCCAGTCTTTCTCTTCTGCAGACCCGCCAACTATCACGGAATCCAAGAGCAATGTATCTGCTACAGGGCGGCCAGTTTCACTTAAGTGTGCAGCCTCTGCTGTGCCTACGCCTGATTTTGAATGGTACAGAGATGACACTAGGTAATTATGCTATTTATCTTCTTTCTGTTGTCTCTGATGTTTAGCTTAAAAATGTTCTCTTTATACTCAATGCTCACTTTCCAAAAATTCCATCACTCATCTTCTTTTTTTCTTTCAACATTCCACCCACTAGCCGTATGATCACAAGTTAGGAACAAACACAGGTATGGTATCTGTATAAGTTGTGCTTTGAATACAAGCCCCACACATATTTGAAGGGAGTGCTAGGCACCTAAATAAAGGTTTGCAGTATAGTTTTGCAAGATTTAGATGAGAAAGATCTATTTGAATTGTGTCGAAGTATTGATACAATGAATTGGTTAATTTTTTTAAAATGCCACAAGATTCTTTGATGTGTTTGCTGAAAAAGACTAGCATTGCTAGAAAATGTCAGCTAGAAAAATAGTGAATTATGTGGGAGGATTGGAAAAGAAGAGGGGTAAAGCAATGTAAAAGGCAACTTACCACATTATTTATGAATTATTGAAAAAGATAATTTAAAAAACCAAGAATGAACTTGTAGATAAAAAATTCTGTAACTTTCATAGTTTTTTCCCTTTCATTCTCATATAATCCCGTCTGTATCAAAATACTCTTCTCATTTCATATCTGTCTGCAGTCTGAATTGAACTTTAAAATCCTCATACTTACCATATACAAAGAATGCACAGTGTTATTGTATTTACCATTGACTTTTCTTGATTCTCAGGATAAATAGTGCCAATGGTCTGGAGATCAGGAGCATAGGGAGCCAGTCCTTCCTGACAGTGACCAATGTCACTGAAGAACATTATGGCAACTATACCTGTGTCGCTACCAACAAACTGGGAATCACAAATGCTAGCCTATTTCTTTACAGTAAGTATGGAAAAGAACAGAAAATATCTGAGTGAATTTCACTGTTGTGGTGAAAAGGATGCTCTGTAGATAGGACAAACTTGGGTCCTAAAATGAATTAAGCAAAAGAAAAGAGAAGAGAAAGAGAAAACATCATTCTACTCCATTCTCATATCCAAAAAACAAACAAATAGGAAGATCTCATTCCTTAAAGTCAGGAATTTACTTCCAAGTAGTATTGCTTAGATTTTCAGTATAAATCTAAGTTTCCAAGACAACAAATCCAGTTCCATTTGAAAATAATACTATTAAGCGGTATTATTCATAATTACATCTCAGCCTTAAACTAAAATTAGTGTGATTGAAAGCCATCATCAAGATATATAGTATTGATATTAGAAAGCAACTAACACAAGTACAATTATTGTTTGAATTATTGATGAAATGAAATTTGACAACTGGAGAAAGAAATGCAAGTTGAAATAAGGACAGAAAAGAATGAGTTTTCTTTCAAGACACCTCAAAAGAAGTTGAAATCATAGATCAAAATCTAATAAAGGAATGTTGCTTGGGTTTAAAGGTTGTTTTCATGAGCTGTGAGAAAAGATGAATATAGTCCATTTGTTAAAGAGAGAGAGAGAGAAAAAGTCAGTCTCAACCACAGCTAGATACATTTTTTTATAAAACATATATAATGTTTGACATGGTTCTGAGACTAACTTCCCATCATTCCCAAGTATAAATCATTCATACAAATTTCTGTTTGCCTTGTCAAACAAATGAAGGTAATTCTGTAGCCTTAATTGTAGGCATTTTGAAACGGTGTGAACAAAAAAAAGGGAAAATAAAGCAAATGCTGCCTTTTGGTATAGGTTTACATTTTTCAACTTAACTTTTTTGTTAAGAAAATAATCAAGCTGAGAAACAGGTGCAAAATGTATCTATTTAA
Source organism: Ahaetulla prasina (assembly GCF_028640845.1). Taxonomy (NCBI): domain Eukaryota; kingdom Metazoa; phylum Chordata; class Lepidosauria; order Squamata; family Colubridae; genus Ahaetulla; species Ahaetulla prasina. Next base: position 35,002,879 of record NC_080543.1, on the reverse strand, counting down.
GCACATATGCATGAATGCATTTTCTGGGTTCCAATTTATCTTTCCTTAATCTTTGATAAAAATAGAATTAAAAAAAAATCAAGTTATTTCTCAACTCAGCAAGGTCTTTTAATAGTCTTTTCTTGGAAATATAATCAAGAAAGACAACTATACCATTAGACAGCTGAGGGATAGTCAGCAGCTGGGAGGATAGAGATACTTGTAGAAAATTTACCCTTCAGTAAAACTACCCCTTAATTTATTAGCCCTTGTACACAAGAATACTTTGTTCAAAAAGATCTAATTCTGATGACAGACAATACTTGAAACAATGATTCATTGTTGAATGGGATTCCAACATGTTCTTGACCATTGTGGTAGACCAACTAATTTAAGCTTCAAGTCAGACTAAAATACATTATTTCATTCTGTGTTTTATCTTGGAGATCTGTAATGGATTATACTTATTTGGGGGGTTTTCAGCAATTTTCAATGTCTTTATCCAGTTAGCACAAACCATTTGAATGAGTCATCACCTTTTATCTCTGACTTCAGAACTTATAGCTTTTGAAAAATATAAACCAATAATATGGCTAAGAACAGATGAGCACTACTGATACTTTTATAAATAGCTAGGTAAATGGAACTATAAGGCAAATATGGTCTTATGAGGTTCATTGGTAAATGTGCCTCAAAAAGCAGATTTGGAAGCACAGTGCATGAGAGCAGAGACCCAATCACTCACGCTTCCTTACATCCACAAATTCTTCAATTATTACTCACGAGGTCAAAGAAATAAACCAAAAAAACCTGCTGTTCAGATCATCCTTGAAAGTTGCTGCAGTTTTGTTTGATTTTAGTTGTCTCAAATGTAACACAGGAAGAAGTAGATGAAAGGAAAGGAAAACAAAATAAACAGCCATTATAAATATTGGGACATTATTTTGACTGTGTGTATCCTGTACATATTGAAGCAATGTTAAAGCAACAAAAAAAAAAAACCACACCTAAAGTATGGATTTATAGATATAAAGAATGAAGTTCTAGCTTTTTTAGCTGAATGTTAAACAGCTACCAAAGTTATTTCTCTTTAATTTCCTTTACAAGTTATCCTTTTGCTCACTAAAACAAGCAGTAAAAGAGGAAAACAGAATATGTATTAGTTTGCAAGAATTTGTTTCTGTAGAAAGGAAAGAAAAAGAGAGACTTCCCAGACTTTCTGTTTTGCAGAAGGAATTTCCTTGTTCTAGGATCCTTGTTCTAGCATATTTGTCTTCCTTTAAATAAAACCTAGCCATCCTTTGCAGTAGGAAATGTGCAGTGGACAAAGAACAGGAAGATCCATTTATGGGCAAAGGCTGATTTTTTTTCAATCTTTCTTTTTCATTGTACCTGTCCTAGCCCTGGTAAATGCTAAAGGACTAATGAAACTCTTCCTATGCCTTCTGAAAAGACAACCTGATTAATTCAGTAGGACTTATTCTCAGATAAGTAGGCTTGAGTCAGCACTTTAAATCAATGAAAACAAAAGACTATATATTGTTTAACAATTCCCTTTTTATGTGGTCTTCCAAAAATAATATGAATTAGTAGAGATTTGTGGATCACCTACTTTCTTTTTCAATCAGATATTTCACATTTTATAGAGTAAGGAATCTGGTAGTACTTTTTTAAAAACAAATCTTGTTCTGAAAGATTTATGCTCTTTAATTAGATTTGCTAGTCTGCAAAGATACTTTCATATTCCTTCTGATTTTTAGCCAACACAAGCTACCATAGCTTTCCTCCTACAAGGACATCGCTTATATGTCATTCTGCTTCAGCGAAGTGTCAGGATGGGGTCAAGCACTTACTTCATTAATAGCAGTTGCTGCATATAGTAGACAGTTGCTCTTATCAAGGCACAGTGAGAAGTAAAGAATGAGTTTGTTTCCCTACCCATTTCAGTGAGTTTCTTAAAATAAAACACTTTTTGAAAATCTGCCCAGTCCTGTTGATTGGATTTATATATTTTGTATTGTGCCTTCTAATTGCTCCATTTTACAATGCATAGTACCAAGAAGGTTTTCTAGCAGGCAGATTCTCACTGCCTCAACAGGCTCCTGAATATAAATAGTAGTAGTAACAGATTGGAAGAGGCATTTGGCCAGACTTCTATTAGTAACGTACATACCAGCAAGAACAAAAGTGTTATGCTTTATTTTCTTGCCTGTTCTTTGTTTAAAAATTACTATCATGCTCTTCCAGCCAATGCTTTAAATTCATAGTTATAAAAGGGGATTGGTCTAATTTTTTATTGAGAAAAAGAAATTGAAGAATACTTTCTCTGGTTTGATTATAGAGCACTCTAGATATCTGAGTAAGTGCTATGAAGGCCAATCAATATCAGAACTTGGGTTGATGTCACTGTTTGATAATAATGAATCAAAGCTAGCAAACTACAAAGGTAATAAGTTCAGAGTTGCCCATGCTATCTAGATTTTGGTCTGATATAATGTCTCAGATATTTTCTACATCTCTGTAGGTTCCTCCTAGCATATTATATACAAGACAATGTACAGTAGAATAGAATTTTTATTGGCCAAGTGTGATTGGACACACAAGGAATTTGTCTTGGTGCATATGCTCTCAGTGTACATAAAAGAAAAGATATGTTCATCAAGGTACAACATTTACAACACAATTGATGATCAATATATCAATATAAATCATAAGGATTGCCAGCAACAAGTTATAGTCATACAGTCATAAGTGGAAAGAGATTGGTGATGGGAACTATGAAATGATTAATAGTAGTGCAGATTCAGTAAATAGTCTGACAGTGTTGAGGGAATTATTTGTTTAGCAGAGTGATGGCCTTCGGGGAAAAACTGTTCTTGTGTCTAGTTGTTCTGGTGTGCAGTGCTCTATAGCGTCGTTTTGAGGGTAGGAGTTGAAACAGTTTATGTCCAGGATGCGAGGGATCTGCAAATATTTTCACGGCCCTCTTCTTGATTCGTGCAGTATACAGGTCCTCAATGGAAGGCAGATTGGTATAGCAGTGTGGGGATACCAGAATAGCTCATTGTCCTCATGTGAAACCTATTCTTCACATTTAAAGAAATCTGTCACATTCCCCTAGAGAATAGAAAAGTTAGTACTGATGTGTCTGAAGACCCATTAATTGAAAGCTGAATGGTCTGTACCTGGTATAGCTAGTCCTGGACTTACAACCATTCTTTTAGTGATCATTTGAAGTCACAAAGGCATAGAAAAAAGTGACATGACTGTTTTTCATACGTAGAATTGTTGTAGCATTCCCATGGTCACATGATCAAAAATTTTGATGCTTGGCAACTGGCTCATATCAGTGACAGCTGCAATATCATATGATCAACTTTTGTGACTTTCTAACAAGCAAAGTTAATTGGGAAGCCAGATTTACTTAACAACAGCAGTGATTCACTTAACACATACGGCAAGGACGGTTGTAAAGTGAGGCAAAAGTCACTTAATAAGTGTCTTGCTTAGCATTGAAATTTTGGGCTCAATGGTGGTGGCAGGTTGAGGACTACCCATATTTTCCTTCAAAAAGAAGCAAGAAATAGATAGGTTATTGTTTTGGAATTAAATAAGAATGTTCTGATTTTCATGTGCAAGCAAGAAATAAGGAAAAGTCTCACCAAAAGCACATCCAAGGACAAACTGAAAAAATAGAATGAGTCCTTCTCTTTTTTAATGGTTTTCTTTTCTTTTCTGAAATTAACACATCAAACATATAATTTCTAAATACAGCCCCAAAGAGGAGACTTTGTGGTGGACATGCCTTGAAGTGAAAAGATATTGGACTAAAATGCACAAACCAAAAAATATCCACCATCCTAAGAAACCCCAAAGACAAAATTGAGTTAGAAAATCAAGGAGTATATGAAATCCCATGCACCGCCTGCCCCACCACATACATTGGACAAACCAACAGAAGAATAAGTGCACGCATTGAAGAACACAAGAACTCAGTCAAAAAAGAGGAACCAACTTCTTCCCTGGTCCAACACCTTAAAGCCACAGGACATGATATTGACTTTAAAAAGACCAGAACTATCGCCAAAACTGAACACTTTAACAACAGAATAATCAGAGAAGCCATCGAGATAGAAAAACGCCCACACAGCATGAACAAACGAGATGATACCTCCCCCCTACCAGCCATTTGGAAACCCGCCCTTATTGACAAACGAGTCCCTAACACGAGGAATGACACCAGACCCACACTCACGAGGTCCACACAGGATGTCACCACCACACATCCACCCAGAAAGCAGACCCAAACCCACACTGATCATGAAGCACGACCAAGGACCAGAAGCCAGACCACAGCTGCAACATTAGCCATTTCAAACCCCTCCAATCCATACATGCAGCAGACTGACACCCACTATGAAGATGTAGCACGACCACGAACACGAAGCCAAACAACAGCAATGCAGCTCACCAGCTCAAATCCCCCTGCAACTCAGACTAATCTGAGCACAACCAAGCCCCCACCCAAACAGGATACACCCCCAGCCAAGCAGACCACAAAAAAACCCCCATCCAATCAGAGCACAGCCAAGCTCCCACCCAATCAGTTCAAACCCCCACTAGCAGTTAAAAAGGAAGAAACAGCTGCAATCACACATTGCTCCCAGAAGCACGAAGCTGAAGCCTGAAGATGACGAATGAGACTTCGTCAAAACGTTGCCAAGACACTTCCAATTTTACGCGGGAGAAAACCCAAATAACCAAAGACCAACATATATATTGCAGACAATAGCAGGAGTAAATCCTAACATAAAGTATATTTCAGGTTTCTACCTTCATTTATATTTTTATTCTCAAAACCATCTGAAGAACAAATAAAATCCAGATTGGGATCAGTCCTAGAACCTAATTCTTATATGTTTTCAGTATAATGTCTGCAACAACACTATATTCTATTGTGAGAGAAAAAGCAGGATAAGTGGATATATTCCTGTCCCTCTATGTACACTCATTCATTCAACATCACCTTAACATACATACAGGCTCACGGTCTTAGTATGACTCCCTAAAGTTTGCTGTAAGGTAGGGAAATATAGTGTTTTTTACAAAGAAATAGAGAAATTAAAAAAAGAGATCCCAAGAAACTGGCCGTCTGAATTGTGCAAACTGAGCAGACTTACAACTGTCTCAGCATTTTGAAAAAATGAAAATGTGGTGTTCCTATGCATATACACATGTGCTAAAAGGAGCACAATTTATTACCCTCCAGCTTTGGAGAAACATTAG
>NC_080543.1:34073441-34290941 GCF_028640845.1 Ahaetulla prasina | reverse complement strand
GCATCCCAGTCTAGAAAGGGGCGCAACTGGCGAACCAGGCGGACCTGGTAAAAAGCTCTCCTGGAGACGGCTGCCAAATGATCTTCAAAGGACAGCCATTCATCCAGGAGGACGCCCAAGTTGCGCACCCTCTCCATCGGGGCCAATGACTCGCCCCCAACAGTCAGCCGTGGCTGCAGCTGACGGTACCGGGATGCCAGCATCCACAGCCACTCTGTCTTGGAGGGATTGAGCTATATATGTGTGTGTGTGTGTGTGTGTGTGTGTGTGTGTGTGTGTGTGTGTGTGTGTATGTATATATATATCTGTAGGTCTTTGGTTATTCGGGTTTTCTCCCACGTAAAGTTGGAAGTGTCTTGGAAACGTTTTGATGAAGTCTTATTCGTCATCTTCAGGCTGGTGTTTACAGCTTCGTGCTTCTAGGAGCAATGTGTGATTACAGGTGTTTCTTCCTTTTAACTGCTAGTGGGGGTTTGAACTGATTAGTTGGGAGCTTGGCTGTGTTCTGATTGGGTGGAGGTGTGTTCTGATTGGTTGGGGGTTTGGCTGTGCTCTGATTGGATGGTGGGGTTGACTGTGCTCTGATTGATTGGGGTGTGTTCTGTTTGGGGGGGGCTTGGTTGTGCTCATGTTAGTCTGAGTTGCAAGGGGATTTGAGTTGGTGAGCTGCATTGCTGTTGTTTGGCTTTGCATTCGTGGTCGTGCTACTGTCAGGCCTGGAAACCATATTAAACTTTAGGTTTCCAGACGCTGCCACATTTTTATCTTGAGGGAAGGAGGGGGGGTTGAGGGGTATGGTAACATTCTTCAAGTGGTCAAGGTCGGATGGCGTTCACGTCTGCAGGAAGAGTGGCAAGAAGTTACTCGAATGAACTGGAAGAACGTGGGACCGTGTGATCATCAGAGGGGTCAGGGGGGTGGGACTATTGGGGTTTGTATAACTGGGGAAACGAATCTGGAACTTCAGTTTTGGGAATTGCACTCATCGTGTGCCAGTCTCCTCATGCTAGTAAAGGACTCTGAGAAAAAGAAAAAATGCCTCTGAGTCTCTTTTACGCAGAAGAGGTATTTCTGGAACCTTGACATTATTCCCAAAACTCTAAAAACTTTCTTTTGGTAACGGTACCCTCTCCTCCTCTCAGAGGGGGCCCGTTAGAGGGGTGCTGGGCCCCAGTCTCCGCAACCTCCACAGTGGTGCAAAGACCCAGTGAAGATGGAAGAGCAGCAAGTTGAAAGCGTAGAAGGAGCCACGAAACCGGATTCTAACGATTTAGTATTTCCCATCTGACGACAGGACCCGAAGCCCCGAAAAGGAAGAGCCTGCTTGTCCGCTTGGAGCACGCCCCAAGGACTCTGATTCATGGGTGAGCTGCCAGTCGGGAGAAAACATTTCCCCGGGGGGGAATGGAGAGCCCCCTCCCTCTTCTCAACCTCACTGGAGGGCAATAAAACCTGGAGAATCGGGAGAATCCCTGGATTGGGACCTGAGAAACCCCCTGAAATCCCAGTCTCTATTAGACCTCCCTGAAACTTTTGAGCGACTGGAGGTGAGACCTCGAGAGCCTTTAGCTCAGCCTAGATTCACCTTCCCTCCCACCAGAGAGAGAGAAATTACTGAAGCTCGAAGCCGTTCCGATGAACGCAAGAGAACCCCCCTCCCTCTTTCAAACGGCAGGGAATTCAGGCGGCACCAGAAGCTTGGGGGGGATCGCAACTCCCCCCTCCAATTGATCTTTCCCGCCAGCAGAGGCCTACGCTGCCTCCAGCAGCTTATATCCCGCCTGGGTGGGCGTTCTATCCGGGACAAGGGTGGATTCATTATCAATGGCAACCAGCTAGTTCAGCCCCTTCCTTTCCTGTGGGCCTCACGCCGATGGTTGTTTCATCTGCTGAAGCATTTCAAGGACTTTCTTCTCAGCAGCCAGGGGGAATGCCGCCCCCCTTTGCAGCCCAACAGCCAGCTACAACAGCAGCATTATGATATTCTCATGTAGAAATGATATGGCCTGTCAAATTAAAAAAAAATATTAAAGTGTCCCAAATCAACGTGTCTGTGAAACATGGTTGTATCTCTGCTTTCACTGTAGAGTTCTAGGCCAGAATCGTTTCTCTCATTATTTCCCTCTGGTTCTTCTATCCTTTCTTTCTTTCTTTTTTTTTGGTGGGGTCAAGCTGAATAAAATTTGTTTCATTCTGTTTTGAGCAAAAAAAAAAAACAAAAAAACAAAACAAACACATTTCATTATGATATTCTCATGTAGAAGTGATATGGAGCGTAGTGGACTTATTCTCTAAACAGGCCCATTTCACTGCATGCAGCGGATTGCCATCGGCTAGAAAATTAGCAAAGCTCTTCCTCAAACACATCTACAGACTGCATGGAGTTCCTAAAAGGATAATATCCGACAGGGGTGTTCAATTCACAGCCAAGTTCTGGAGAGAATTCCTACGGTCCATTGGGTCGTCTCAAGGACTTAGTTCTGGTTTCCATCCGGAAACTAACGGAGCGGCTGAAAAACTTAATTCCATGGTGGAACAATACATACGGTGTTATGTAAATTACCAACAAGAAAACTGGTCTGACTTGTTACCATTTGCGGAGGTTGCATATAATAATGCGGTACACACCAGCACGGGGTTAACCCCTTTTCAAGTAACCAGCGGCATGGACTTCGTTCCAATGCCTGAACTCCCCGTTCAACCCCCCACTTCAGTCTCCCTAACAGACTGGATGAATTCATTAAAAAAAGGTTGGGAAAATACAAAAAAGGCTTTAGCTGTAACAGCTCGAAATTACAAAGCCCAAGCTTACAAACACCGTTCCCTTCAACCCCCTTTTCGCATTGGAGATAAAGTCTTTTTGTCTACTAAGTATCTAAGATTACGAATACCCAGCAGGAAATTCGGTCCAAAATTTTTGGATCCTTTCCCCATTGTAAAAATTATTAATCCCGTAACCGTCCAACTCAAACTCCCTCGCATGTTGGGAAGAATACACCCGGTATTCCATACCAGCTTACTAAAACCCGCTAGACAATCCCGCCTAAGGCCTCACCCTACCGCTCCCCCACCCCCCTTGATAATCCAAGGTGAAACCCACTATGAAATCAAGAAAATTCTTGACTCTAGACTCTACAGAGGTCAATTACAATACTTAGTCCACTGGAAGGGATACCCATTATCTGAGTCTACTTGGGTCAAAAGTTGGAAAGTGAATGCGGACAATTTAATTAAACAATTTCACGACACTTTCCCTGACAAACCTAAGAAACCTCTTGGAGAGGGGAGGGGGGGTAGAAGGGAATTGTGGACCATTGGCACTTTTCTTTATCGACTCTTTGTTTTTCTTTCCTAGGATATAGTTTCTTTTCCAAGAGGGGACGCCTGTCAGGCCTGGAAACCATATTAAACTTTAGGTTTCCAGACGCTGCCACATTTTTATCTTGAGGGGAGGAGGGGGGGTTGAGGGGTATGGTAACATTCTTCAAGTGGTCAAGGTCGGATGGCGTTCACGTCTGCAGGAAGAGTGGCAAGAAGTTACTCGAATGAACTGGAAGAACGTGGGACCGTGTGATCATCAGAGGGGTCAGGGGGGTGGGACTATTGGGGTTTGTATAACTGGGGAAACGAATCCGGAACTTCAGTTTTGGGAATTGCACTCATCGTGTGCCAGTCTCCTCATGCTAGTAAAGGACTCTGAGAAAAAGAAAAAATGCCTCTGAGTCTCTTTTACGCAGAAGAGGTATTTCTGGAACCTTGACAGCTACATCTTCATAGTGGGTGTGAGTCTGCTGCATATATGGATTAGAGGGGTTTGAAATGGCTAATGATGCAGCTGTGGTCTGGCTTCTGGTCCAAGGTCGTGCTTCATCATCAGTGTGGGTTTGAGTCTGCTTTCTGCATGGATGTGTGGTGGTAACATGCTGTGTGGCACTCGTGAGTGTGGGTCTTGCGTCATTCTTCATGTTAGGGACTCGTTTGTCGATAAGGGTGGGTTTCCAAATGGCTGGTAGGTGGGAGGTATCATCTCATTTATTCATGCTGTGTGGGCATTTTTCTATCTCGATGGCTTCTCTGATTATTCTGTTGTTAAAGTGTTCAGTTTTGGCGATAGTTCTGTAATTTTTAAAGTCAATTTTATGTCCTGTGGCTTTAAGATGTTTGACCAGGGAAGAAGTTGGTTCCTCTTTTCTGACTGAGTTCTTATGTTCTTCAATGCATGCACTTATTCTTCTGTTGGTTTGTCCGATGTATGTGGTGCTGCAGGCGGTGCATGGGATTTCATATATTCCTTGATTTTCTAACTCAATTTTGTCTTTGGGGTTTCTTAGGATGGTGGATATTTTTCGGTTTGTGCAGAAGGCTGTCTTGATGTGGTGTTTGTGGAAGATCTTGCTGATTCTGTCTGTGGTGCCTTTTATATATGGGAGGAGGGCTTTGCCGTTTTCTTGTTCTCTGTCTTGGATTTTAATGGGAGTTTCTTTATGGATTAGTTTGGTAATCTTATTTCTCTGGAATCCAGTGGATGTTAGTACGTTAGTGAGAGTGTGTAGTTTGGTTTTTAGGTGTTGTTCATCACCGAAAAATATCGACCATCCTAAGAAAGCCAAAGATAAAATTGAGTTGAATGAAGAATGACGCAAGACCCACACTCACGAGTGCCACACAACATGTCACCACCACACATCCACGTGGAAAGCAGACTCAAACCCACACCGATGATGAAGCACGACCTCAGACCAGAAGCCAGACCGCAGCTGCATCATTAGCCATTTAAAACCCCTCTAATCCATACATGCAGCAGACTGACATCCACCATGAAGATGTAGCACGACCACTAACGCAAAGCTAAACAACAGCAATGCATCTCACCAACTCAAATCCCCCTGTAACTCAGACTAACCTGAGCACAACCAAGCCCCCCCAAACAGAATATACCCCCATCCTATCAGAGCAGAGCCAACCCCACCATCCAATCAGAGCACAGCCAAACCCCCAACTAATCAGAACACACCTCCACCGAATCAAAACACAGCCAAGCTCCCAACCAATCAGTTCAAAGCCCCCACTAGCAGTTAAAAGGAAGAAAAAGCTGTAATCACATATTGCTCCTAGAAGCACAAAGCTGTAAACACCAGCCTGAAGATGATGAATGAGACTTCGTTGAAACATCACCAAGACACTTCCAACTTTACATGGGAGAAAACCCGAATAACCAAAGACCTATATACAAACCTGAATAACCAAAGACCTATATACAAACACCCGCAAAACCTCAGAAAACACACACACACACACACACACACACACATATAGAGAGAGTGTGTGTGTGTGTTATATGTATGTATGTGTGTGTATGTGTGTGTGTATATATATATATATATATATATATATATATATATATATATATATATATATATATATGAGGTCTTTGGTTATTCTCACGTAAAATTGGAAGTGTCTTGGCGACGTTTGACGGTCTCATTTGTCATCTTCAGGCTTCAGCTTTGTGCTTCTGGGAGTTTGCTCCCAGAAGCACGAAGCTGAAGCCTGAAGATGATGAATGAGACTTCGTCGAAACTTCACCAAGACACTTCCAATTTTACGTGGGAGAAAACCCGACTAACCAAAGACCTACATACAAACACCCGCGAAAATCTCAGAAAACAAATACATACATACACACACACACACACACACACACACACACACACACACACACATTCACTTATTCTTAATATGAAATAAATTATGCTACAGATTTCTAATATACAAAGACTAAATAAAAAATAATGCCTCTAATATATAAATCTACCATACATGGCAGTAATGATATGCTACAATTATGTGTTCTTTAGCATCATTTCTTAAGTTCGTGGGAAGTTCTATGAAGAAAAGACTCTGTTGCTATTGTCCATGAAATGGAAGTCCACAATGATACTCATACTTATCAATATACTTGGAGTAACATGCCATGATTGCATTTCTGACTACCAGAGCAGTCAGTCCAAATGAGATTGTTTATGATAATGGCTGTGTTGATGTGAGAACTGTGCATCACTGAGTTGAAAAATGTAATGATGGTGAACTTGGAAGGACTCATTTGTGTGATCAAGAACAACCTGTGACAACAAATGAAAAGTTTTATGTAAGAAAGGTTGATGAACTGATTAAGGACATTCAGCAGATTAGATTGCTGTCAAGCTTCTGAAACATGTGAGCTACTTAATTGATGTTCTTTAATATGCAAGTTTGCACATGATGGGTTTTTCACCTACTAATGGTAGAGATGAAAGTTTCAACAATTCCTATTTTTCGGCAACTGTTGTCACATGAAAATGAAGGTGTGAGTTACGTCTTCACAACATCATGACATGGGCTCATCTTTATGACTCAGAAACAAAGCATTGGTCAACCCAATTTGTTTGGCAAGAATACTTAGGGTACAATTTTTGGGGATACAGATAGTGTTTATATAGATTATTTTGAATGTGGCATTAGAATCAATTCAGAGTGTTATACTGCAACACTCAAAATTTTGAAACAATTGTTGGGCAGAAATCAGAAGCACAAGAAAGAAATTTTATGAAAACATAACAAAGTAGACCTCACATCTTACAAGCCACCTAAGAGACAACTGCAAAGCTTCATTTTACTAACTATCCTCATCCGCATTCAGTCCAGAGTTGGCACAATAACACTTCTGCCTACCCTAAAGTTGAAGGAATAGCTTCATGCACATCTCTTTGACTTGCAAAGGAAGATAAGAAAAGGAATGTCAGGATCTGACTGAAAAGAAAAAATGTTCTTTCTTTCAACTTTAGTAAGTTTCTCCATCATTGGTAGTGCGTAGCAACAAACAGTGATTATGTGGAGAAGTAAACAGAGGTAACAAAAGAGCGTAGAAAGGATCACTTTTCATTCAATCCTCATACATACATTTCAAAATCAGCATTGTGAGTAATCATATATTTTTCTCTAAAATCAAAGAAGATGACCTAATAGGAAGACATAGTAAGAAAGTTTTCAGGCTGTTCCTGTAGCTTCCTTAGAATGCATTTGATGTACTGTTGGAAACTCTGATTTTAATCTTTTAGAGTCCCTTGATGAAAAATCTTTGATTATCAGAGACGTAGCTTTGTCAAGAAGAATATTGCAATGATTCAGCTCCGTTTTCTCATTCATTTAATCATTTCACTCTTGGTTATAAGAAAAAAAGATGGAAAAATACTGTATAATGAATGATTCATTAGATTAATTTCTGGAATTTATTCTCCTTTCCAAATCATTGGGGTCTGAATGCAACAAATCCCAGGCAATCTGTTGAGAAAGTCTGTATTTCATATTAGATTTGTAGTGAAGCATGTTTTTCTCCTCTTCCCTGATTTATCTATCTTTCTGATAAATAATACTTATACAAAGGAATAAATTTTTAATCAGTGCCTTGTTTTGGAATCATATACTTGTAATTACTTGCCCCAGGTTTGACTGACTAGGTTAGTTCACTATGTGTTTTATCAATCCATTGAATTTGATTTTTAGGATTCATTTTATTAATAATTAATAATATTAATTTTATTATGTGTTGTAAATGTTGTACCTTGATGAACGTATCTTTTCTTTTATGTATACTGAGAGCATATGCACCAAAACAAATTCCTTGTGTGTCCAATCACACTTGGCCAATAAAAATTCTATTCTATTCTATTCTATTCTATTATGGAATATATATATATATATATATACACACTATTATGGAATATATATATATATATATATATATATATATATATATATATATATATATATATATATATACACACACACACACACACACACACACACACATACTTAGAATACAGAATCTATTCAGTTAGATATAATAAAAGGTACTATATTTAATTTACTAATTTAAATAATTATTTTAAATTATTTTTAAGAATATTTTTCTTTCTCTCATAAATCAATCAAATGCACCTCATTTTTCACATTATTGTTCCCTATCAAATTACTTATCAATCTTTCAGCACCTAATCCCTTCTATAAATGAATCTATCTTCTCTGTCATTTTATGCAACCTATTTTTATGTTTCTCTGTTTGTTTTGCTATATTTATACCCTAGCGTTTATCCAGAAACTTCAGTATAATATACCTAGATGCCCTCCTCCAATTTGTCCCATAAATGGCAATCATCCAGGAGTATTCCATGTTGAATATGGACTTGGATTTAGGCCTTGTCTTGCTAGTCATACAACTTATTATAAGCATCACACAGATTGTATAGAGTGGCACAACTTTTATCATGGTGTAGACAAAGAAGACAAAATAAGAGCCTACTTTTTTATTCACAGCTCACTCATTTCAAGAGGAGATGAACAACAGAAGTGGAGATTTAGTCATTTAGGTCTCCCAACAAGGCTCTCATCTTCATTGTAATTGAGTAGATCCGCCTTCCTTTTCTTCTCTTTGCTTTTGCCTTTCTCAGCATTTGGGTCTTCTCCATAGAACTAGGTCTTTGCATAATATGTAGGATAATTTTAGTCTGGTTATTTTTGCCTTGAATGAGAACCCCAGATTGATTTATTAGATGATCAGTTGGTTGTTTTCTTGGCTGTCTATGTATACAGTAAGTTACTTTTATTAATATTGATTTACTGTACTTCATTATAATCCGGTATTGTGACTGATATTAAAGCAGTTGTAGTTGTTACAAACTAATGAAGCATGAAAGTATCAGATTTAGTTTTGTATCAGGAATCTTGCTATATGTTGTATTTTGGATCAACCTAAATGCAGTATGGAAGACAATCATTTTGATGTACCTTTTACAAAATAAAAAATGAAACACTTTGATAAAGACTCATCCATTCTAACATTATAAGATGGTGGGCGACGTAACTCACTAAAACTAACCCAGCATTTTGTTTTTAAAACAAAACAAAAATCAATTGCTTTTCATCTGTTGACTAAGCTTTTATGTCAGTCATCTTTTCTTCTGCAGGTTTCTATGCAGTGGTGAAATCCATTTTTTTTACTACTAGTTCTGTGGGCGTGGCTTGGTGGACGTGGCAGGGGAAGGATACTGCAAAATTCCTATTCCATCCCTACTCCTGGGGGAAGGATATTGCAAAATCTCCATTCCCACCCCACTCTGGAGCCAGCCAGAGGTGGTATCTGCCGGTTCTCTGAACTACTCAGAATTTCTGCTACCGGTTCTCCAGAACCTGTCAGAACCTGCTGGATTTCACCCCGATTCTACAGCCTTTTTATATAGATGAGGGATTGAGGATCTGACCTTAGGCTGCATATGGTTCCTGTAGGTTCCTATGGCCATTTTTGCTGAAAACTATTCATGTAATTCCCCCATTTTGACATAGTAAATTCATGAAAAATGTAGTATAAGCTTATAATAATAAAAAGCTAAACATGTTTCAAAACTTCCCTTCTTACATAAGGAAAAACAGAAAATGCTAATGCCATTCACTTTCTTGGTTCACAATAAATCTCAATCTCTCTAAAAATATAAAACATGAATCCTCCCAATTCCCTAAAGATTGCCCACCCATGCCACCTATAAATATGTGTTGGAATTCTTGTTTTGGGTAGTTGTGGTTATCATCATCATCATCATTCTTGGATGATATCCTGATGCTGCTACAATATCTGAGAAAGGATGTGTCTCACAGGCCTTCTGTTCTACCAGTTCCAAGAAAGGCAAACTAATATCATTGGTCTGTTTTAGAAAGGTTCTACAAGGATTCCATCTCTATTCTGTAAGTGTAACATGCTGAATCCTTTAAAGAACTATTTTCATTGCACTATTCTTTAGTTGCACACACACATCAATTTTGTTATGTGATGGAACGTCAGAATAATTTTGCAGAATTAAAGACACAGATTTCCTATTTCTCAACCATTCCCAAATTGACATTTTTCAGGAGGGGAAAAAGAAGTTTTAAATGCTCAGCCAGAGTGAAATTTAAAAGGTTGTCAAAAGTTGATTTTACCAGTAGAAGCACAATTTCCAGCATGGAGTGTACTTCTCAGGAAATTTGCTATTGCTTACAGTTAAGAATCTAAATGTGCTAAGCACACCTCTTAAACTGAAAACTGAGTTGTTAAGCAAGAAAAGAAGTGGGGAAAAAACTTCCTCCTTTTAGTTCCAATTATGATGTCTGCACTCCCTCTGCTGGGTTGTATATTTACGTACAGGACAATTCAGCTAAAGTTTAATCATGAGACCTTTATAAGAAATATGGATAGTGGAATGCAGAAAGCTTTGTATTCAGCAGCAACCAAGGAGGCACGGATGCCCATTAATGTAAATTAGAGGTCCAGCTTTCCTTGTCACCAATAAAACAGACAATAATTACATAATACTAATTAATGACTGTGGTAAAATTTCCAAGATTGGAAATAACAGAAATGCAAAACAAAGCATAACAGGAACATGTATTAAGATGTATCAACAGAAATCTTCCATTGATTTTGAATTTTTGTTATGGGCTAAACTGTTTTCTGCCTCCCCCCTGCCTATGATATTCCTATTTCTATTGTTTTCATATGTGTAACAAACAAATTTTCAATCATTTTTTTTCTCCACAGTTTCTGTTTTCAAAGGATAAGTTTATTTGTTTAGAGCTGTCGTGTCCCACTCCTCCGCTGACGGCCGGGTCGGGGAAGTCCGTATCAGGCATGCCTCTGCAGCTCTGCCAAAGTCCTAGCAAAGTTCTCAAGGCAGGCAGGAGACCAGGAAGTGACTTCAGCAATTCAAGGTAGACTTTGTCTGACTCAGAGAATGCCAGAAAGCAGATCCTTTATATAGGCCATGGGGTGTGGCTCCATGACTCAGCACTTATCCAGGCCTGCCCCTCCCTTCCTTTTGCTGACGCCGCCTATCAATTCTCCTGAAGCGAGGATCTCTCCAGGCTCCAGCTGTTGGTAATTGACATTCCTCAGGCTCACATGCTGTGGGGGAGGGGGAGGGGTCTAGTTGCTCCATTTGCCTGGGCATGGAGCCAGGGCTGGGGGCTGGAGGCACTTCAGCCCCTTTGTCTTGTTCAGCCTGTCTGGGCATGGTGCCAGGGCTGGGGCCTGGAGGCATGCCAGGACATTCTTCAGTGTTTGGAAGGAGATAAGAGGGGCCTGGCTGCGGGGAAAGCGAGCGAGACACAACAAGAGCAGTGTTTCTCAATCTTGGTCCTTTTAAGCTGGCTGGAGGATGCTCCAGGTTGAAGTCTATATCTCTTAAAAGTGCCAAGGTTAAGAAACACTGGTTTAGAATACAGGTATCAATTTCATGACATCACGTTGCTGTTAAGGGATGTTTCACAATTTTTTCCCTTCGCAGAGTTGGGTCGGCATGGCCTGCATATGACGCATCCAGCCCCTGGGCCACTAGTTTGATACCCCTGGTTTAGAGAATTTCCATGGCTGTCCTTGCATATATAATCCTGGGAGTTTAGATAACTTTCTCTTTCAGTTTTCTAAAGTAAGACAGTGGGGCAAATCAGCTGGGCAGGAAGCAGGAACAATTGATCTACTCTACTGCTAGTTTCTTCACTGTACTATCTATTGTTTATTTATTTTATTTATTTATTTATTTATTTTTGTCACAACATCATATAAAAAGGATTATATAGTATATAAACATATATATGAGTAAATATTAGGAGATATAAGCACCAATATATATATAGGAGGAAGAAAAGAAAAGAAAAGAATAGGACAGGAATGGTAGGCACGTTTGTGCGCTTATGCACGCCCCTTATGGTCCTCTTAGGAATGGGGTGAGGTCAATAGTAGAAAGTTTTTGGTTGAAGCTTTTAGGATTATGGGAAGAGACCACAGAGTCAGGTAAAGTATTCCAAGTACTGATGATTCTGTTATAGAAGTCATATTTTCTGCAATCTAGATTAAAGCGGTTAACATTAAGTTTAAATCTGTTGGTTGCTCTTGTATTGTTGCAATTAAAGCTGAAATAGTCTTTAACAGGAAGGACATTACAATAGATGATTCTATGAGTTAAACTTAGGTCTTGTCGAAGGCGACGGAGTTCCAAGTTTTCTAAGCCTAGGATTTCAAGACTGGTGGGATAAGGTATTTTGTTGTTTTCAGAGGAGTGGAGAACTCTTCTTGTAAAATATTTCTGGACACGTTCAATTGTATTGATGTCAGAGATGTGGTGAGGGTTCCAAACAGGCAAGCTGTATTCTAGAATTGGTCTAGCAAATGTTTTATATGCTCTGGTTAGTAGTGTAGTGTTTTTGGAAAAGAAGCTATGCAGGATTAGGTTTACAACTCTTAGAGCCTTTTTTGCTATGTAGTTACAGTGGGCTTTGACACTTAGATCATTTGACATGAAAACTCCAAGGTCTTTAATGGGGTGGGGGTCATCTGTAAGGTAATGTCCATCAAGTATGTACTTAGTGTTTGGGGTTTTTTTTCCAATATGTAAGACTGAGCATTTGCTGGTTGAGATCTGGAGTTGCCAAGTTTTAGACCAAGTGGTTAGATGATCAAGGTCTTTTTGGATGATAAATGCATTGTCTGTGGTGTTAAATAGTTTGACATCGTCAGCAAAGAGAACACAATTACTTGCGATATGGTCACAAAGATCATTAATGTATAGTATGAAGAGTGTTGGTCCAAGGACGCTGCCTTGAGGAACGCCACTCTTGACAGGAACAGGATTTGATAGAGCATTGCCAATTTTGATCACTTGTTGTCTGTTGGACAGAAATGCAGATATCCATTTGTGAAGGGGTCCTGAAATGCCATAGGATTTTAGTTTTAGGAGAAGTTTATCGTGTATTGTGCAGTCCAGCAGAAATAAAGACTATTGCAGGGTTGTCCTTAATTTAAACTAGCTGCAATTATACCAGGTAAACAGAGGGTGCTACTTTATAATTTGTTTTCAGCTTCTTCCCAGTTGGAATGGACCCACCCACAACATCACATAGGAGCTGGCTTAAAGAAGAATGGTTTTAAAGCATTCCATACCTTGCAAAGGACTCAGAGGAATGTGGTTTGAAAGTAATTTATGACATGGTGCAAGCTTTATTTTAGGGTGTGAGTTGGATACTGTCTCAAAGTTTTCATAGATATGTTTTTATCTTACAATTTTAATTAATTATTTAATTAAATTAATTAAAATTAAAATTAATTAATTTAATTAGTTGGTGGCTAAGTTGCTGAGCTTGTTGATCAAAAGGTCAGCAGTTCAGCATTTCAAATCCCTAGTGCCGCGTAACTGGGGAAGCTCCCATTACTTGTCCCAGTTTCTGCCAT
This sequence comes from Ahaetulla prasina, assembly GCF_028640845.1. Classification (NCBI taxonomy): domain Eukaryota; kingdom Metazoa; phylum Chordata; class Lepidosauria; order Squamata; family Colubridae; genus Ahaetulla; species Ahaetulla prasina. Next base: position 34,277,650 of record NC_080543.1, on the reverse strand, counting down.
CCTAGCAGTTAAAAAGCATGTAAAAAATGCAAGTAGAAAAATAGGGACCACCTTTGGTAGGAAGGTAAAAGCATTCCATGCACCTCTGGTGTTTAGTCATGCTGGCCACATGACCATGGAAACGTCTTCGGACAGCACTGGCTCTTCAGCTTTGAAATGGAGAGGAGCACTGCCCCCTAGAGTCAGGAATGACTAGCACATATGTGCAAGGGAACCTTTACCTTTACCTTTAAGAAAAGGAAGTTAAAAATCAAATCCAAGAAGAAATAGTAAACACCCTTCCTAGAGCTTCCATGATATTGCTAAAATATTTAGAAAAAAATTGCTTGCTGGTTACTTCTCTACCGTAGTTACCAGAGAACAATGTCAACATGTGATTAATGAATGTAGAGGTTACACATGGCTAAATATAAAACATAAAGAAGCACTTCATTAGTTTATGAAGGTTGGTGCAGTGGTTAAGGCATCAGGTTGGTAACCTGGAGACCATGAGTTCAGCTTAGACACAAAGCCAGAACTAGGTAATCTTGGGCCAGGCACTCTCTTTCAGCCCAAGGATAGAGACAATGGCAAACCACTTCCAAAATCTTGCCAAGAAAACTGTAAAGATTTGTCCAGGCAGTTGCTGGGATTCAAAAGTGACTCAAAGGCAACAACAAAAACAAAACAATTGCCACACTGAAAGTGAGAAGTATAAACTCAGAAAAACTTTAAATTGTCAAAGCAGAAATGAAGCACACTGAAAAATTGAAACTAGTTGGACTGCAGTATCATTATTTAAATAATAATGATTAGATGGTAATGCAATATATTATTCAGGAATAAATATTTATAAAAGGCAATTTTAACTACAGTATATGCTGTGATTTAATGCAGAGGTGGGTTTCAGCAGGTTCTGACCAGTTCTGGAGAACTGGTAGCAGAAATTTTGAGTAGTTCAGAGTAACTACCAGTAGTAAAAATTCTGACTGGCCCTGTTCCCATCTATTCTCTGCCTCCCAAGTCCTAGCTGATTGGGAGGGAATGGGGATTTTGCAGTATCTTTCCCCTGGAGTGGGATGGGGATGGAGATTTTACATATCCTTCCCCTGGAGTGGGTGGGAATGGAGATTTTATAGTATCCTTTCCCTGCCATGCCCACCAAGCCATGCCCACCAAGCCACACCCACAGAACCGGTAGTAAAAAAATTGAAACCCACCACTGATTGAATGAATGAATGACAGAAGCATATTAGTTAGCAGATATCAGGGAACATTTATGTTACATTATATAGGTTTGCAGTATATACAAGGAGGAAAGCCTTGGAAATCAGAAGGGTATACAATGACTGAATGGAGACTTTCAGTGACAAGCAAGAAAAGGCAGAGAAAAATATATATCGATCAAGAATGTCAACAAATAGATAAAACTAATAAGGAAGATGAAAAGTGTGTTTAAGAAAATTAGTTCATAGCAAAAATGCAATTAAATTAGGAATATTCAAGCATAATCTTAGAAGAAAACTTGTAATGGCAAAGGAAGTAAAAAGAAAATGAAAAGTCTATATGAAAACCCTTTACAGATGGAATTAGAAAATAACAAAAATGTCTGTAGAGGGAAAATGTATTTAGGAACTGACTCTACTAGAAAATGAAGAGAGGCAACAGAACATCTGTTAAATAGGAAACAAATAAAATGAAATATCAGATCACATATCCATTGATTTAAAGCTACAGGAGAAGATACAGTTTAAATACTAGCAGGTGTAAATCAAGAAGTATAAAACAAGATTATATAACCTACAGAGTAGAAAAGATTGATAAAATTCTCTCTTCCCATATATATGTGTTTGTGTGTGGTGTGTTTGTGTGTGTATTAATGAGTGTGTGTACGTATATATAGGGAGACAATGTGCAAATTATTGAATCATTTCACTCAAAACTTTCCTTACATTTATCTTGTTTAAAATCACACAGTAAAGAATTAAACAATGAAAACAATAAAACTTGAAATGAGTGAACTCATAAATAATAGAAAGAGCAAGAGAATTTAAGAATCAGGATCACAAATTCTACCAAAACAGAATGATAAGGACTGGCAAAATGTTACTTATTGCCCTTATTGCATCTGCTAATAGCTACTGTGTTACCCTATTTAAAGTGATGCATTTCCTGATGGAAGGGGCATGGACCTGGGTTACAGGGTAATCTGCAGGGATGTGTGCGAAGGAATAATGCTATTTGGCAGATAAAGTTATTCAGATTCACTTGGAATTGGATTGTCCTAAAAATTTGCCCAGGGCAAAGTCTTCTGAGGTTATGTGGGTTGAATTTGATTCTGTGACTCCTGAGGAAGGGACCAAGATCCTCTAATTTGCAGTTCAACACCCTCTCGTCTTGTTTTTATTTCATTATATTCATTAAGAGCTGTGTTGGCACAGTGGTTAGAATGCAATACTGCAGGCTACTTCTGCTGACTGCCAGCTGCCAGCAATTTGGCAGTTTGAGTCTCACCAGCTCAAAGTTTACTCAGCCTTCCATCCTTCCGAGGTCAGTAAAATGAGGCCCCAGATTGTTGGGGGCAATATGCTGACTCTGTAAACTGCTTAGAAAGGGCTGTAAAACACTATGAAGCTATATATAAGTCTAAGGGCTATTTTTATTGTATTATCAGTGTGAATTTTCTTCCAAGGACTGCTCAAGTATTTCTTTGTCTCAAGTGTGTGTGTGTGTGTGTGTGTGTGTGTGTGTGTGTGTGTGTGTGTGTGTAAAATGAATACAAAATGAAATTAATGTTATATTGGAGCTTTTAGGGTTTGAATAAAAATAGATGATAATTCATTGATTGAAATGTTCTAACTGTTTCTCTAGATCAAATGCAAAGCAATTTGGATTGCTTCAATTTTCGACATGTGCCCACTTGCAGCTTAAGACAAAGGACTGATCCACAATCGTTACAAAAGCTAAATAATAATTAAAAAACCCAAAATCTAAACCAAATCAATACAACAATCAATACTAAAATAACCTAATATTTACAATATAATACAACCCTCTTGGTTATCAGGAAAAAAATAAATCTATTCACTTTACTTTTCAGATTTCAACTGCTTTCCTGAACATCACTGAGGTAGTCCTTGCTTAATTACCATAACTGAGTCTGGCAATTTGGTTGCTAAAGTTGTGGTCACTAAATGGCAAATCATGTGACTGTGACTTTTAATTCACTTTTATTTTTTTCCTCCTGCTCCCCTGCCTTTTGGAATGCTAATCCTGCTGCTGAAATAATTAGGAAAAAGGAAATTAATGTTTATATTTACATTCATGTCAGAATGTAATGAAGTTAAAAGTAGGCACACAATGGAGAATATACATTGAAAAGAATGTGCTGGTCCTGGCTGTTTGCCCAGTTTACTTGCAATTCTGAACTCTAAGCTGCTTAGGAGACAAAAAAACAGAAGGTATGAAAGTGATTAAAGTCTTGTCAGTAACGGGCAGCAGAAAGCTAGCTAATTAGGGTCACAGAACTGAGCTTCTTAATTTGAAGTTAGAACTTTTTGGGGAAACTGCATTGCCAGAACTTTAGCTCAGGCAGGAAGAGATCGCTATCTGTCTGCCACGTGAGGGAGTAAAAACAAAACCATCACTCCCAATAGTAATTGCAATGTATTTCTTGGAAATAAAACCCAATGAATTGGTAAAAGGAGCTAATTGTATGTGTGGTGGTATCTTTCATTCCTAATATAACCTACAAAAATTGGTAAAGTTTGCTTATATATGGGGTTAGTATTTGTATTGTCTATGTTTGATGAGATAACAGACAGAAGTTTCAGAAGGTAACCAAAAAATTTGGATGAAGCCAATGTAATAATGCATCAGCTTCTAGTTGAGCATTTTTAGAAATGTGTTGGAAAACTGGTAATGAAGGAAGTGAAGGTTGAGAATGATAATGAGAAATTATAAGCAACTTTATTTCTCTATGCTACTGTGTAGGAGGCAGTGTTCAATACATTCTAATTTGAAGAGGAGTCCAATAAGCTGCAGCAAGATAATACTGTTTGAGAAATATGAAACTTATTGTGCACCAAAACAAACAACAAAAAGGTTATATGTATGTCTTTCGCAAGGTAGCATCAAACAAAGTGAAGGTATTGAGTTATGTTAACAAAGTTAAAACTTCTAGTTCAATCTTGCAAGTTTGCAAAATTACTTGATTTGTTTAATTAAGGATGGCATAGTATATGGAATAAGATGTGAAAAGACAGCAAGACTGTTAAGGATATATGATTTAATATTGAAGCACACCACTGATGTTTGTCAAACTACAAAATATGCTGCAACTCAGTTAAATATATCACTTGGGAGTGCTGATATAAAGAAATTGATATTTTGAAGAGTAAAGAGAAAGGCTTAACTTTATAGAAAACTTAAATTTCAGCTATCATTTGTAACTCCAATAACCAAAGTTTAGAAGAATCTACTGTGGAATTACAGAATTTTTCATCTTAAAGGATTCTGCCTGGCTATTGGAAAACAATGCAGAAAAATATAGAAAGCTGAATCATTTTGCAAAAGTATGTATATCTAAGGAAGAAAGTTACAGATTGAAAAATTGCATATAGAACAGAAAGAAACTTTCATAACCTTTTATTAGACTGATTAAAATGGAGGGTGTAGAATATAAATGGACTTGAGTTAGTTAATGTTAGTAAACCATATTTTAAGATAAATATAGACAAATGTCATGTCTTATAGACCATATAAAACCTTACAAGTAGGATTATTAAATGAGTCAATGTAAAAGTAATAGGAATTTGTTATATAGGAAGGTTATAGGAATATTATAGTTGTAGTAAATGTAAATAAGCTTACTGAATCAGTAAGCTTACAGCCTAGTGGGGAAACAAGGGAGGAAGCAAATAAGAATATGTTAGGATCCCAGAAGTTTAAATGACATTATTTTGAGTGAACATTTTTGTATACCAATAGTATTAAAAATTTAGGGCAAGTCCGAATTGCTTATTTTATATACCAGTGATAGATTTTGGCAAGTTCAATTACATACAGGATTCAGAATTGTATATTTGTAATATACTTTTGAACTTTTGAAGGTACTGGTTTAAATAATTGCCAGTTCAGATGTATATCAAAAATAATATATCAGATCCTGAAAGGTTTTAGAGGAATATGATGTTTTATGTACAATATACTGATATGGAGTAAGAATAAACAGGAACAGGATAAGAGCAAAAAAAATGGGATGATTGTATAAATAAGACATTTGAAATTAAATAAACAGAAGTAGAATTTTGGATTTACTAAGGTATTTAGGATATGCTGACTTCTAATGGTATGATACTTGACCCCAAGAGTGAAGGTATTGTTAACATAACAAGCCCCAAGAATAAACTAGAGCTATGGTGATTTTTAGATATAACTAATTTTGGAACGAATGTTCCAGGTAAGACAATTGGTGTTACAAGGTGTGTAATTACAATAAGTGCAAGTATATGGATGTACTAAATGGAAAAGATCATTAGCAACTGCACAGTATTAAATGATATGATGTGATAAAACCAGCAGTGGTGTCAATTGTTCTTACATAGGTATTTTGGTAATATTTCTATGTTGGGGAGTTAATGATAGGTTGATGTTTAAAAGCATGAGGTTGCCACATCTGGTTAGATTTACTGGGTTTGTATTTATATTTTCTATATTTGTTGGGGTAAAAAAAGCAAGATTTCTCTATGTTAAGAAAATCTTCCACTTTGTGGCTCCAAAACAGTAGATTGACTGATGTGGGCTTTGATATAATTAAAGGCCTAAATAACATTTTGATATATCTTGCTGAAATAGTAGAAATAACAAAGCATGTTCTAGGAATAGTTTTTCCTAATTTGCCTTGCTGACCATAAAGTGATGAATACAGGTTAACTGTGAATAAGACAATGAATCATAATATTCCTAGCCTAGAAAAGGAAAGCAGAAACATAAAATGTTATTCACAGAGCAAACCACAGGTTTGACAGATGTACTCAATTCGATTCTTGTTATGTGTGCTTGGGTGGAGAATGAGAGGATGTAGAGAAGGGTGTAATATCATGAGATCTTTTGAAATTTAAGTAGTCTCTTTGAAAATTCTATGAAATTCTAAGAATTTTGAAATTTTGTTCAGAATGTTGACATTTTTCAAATATCTATTTTTAAATCTGGAAAGGGTTATAGTAAACTAACCAGCATATTGAAATTGGCCAAGTCTTATATGTTTGGTGTAGCATAGTTTATAAGGGTAAGGACCAGTGGTGGGTTTCAATTTTTTTTACTATCAGTTCTGTGGGTGTGGCTTGATGGGTGTGGCATGGCTTGGTGGGTGTGGCTTGGTGGACGTGGCAGGGGAAGGATACTGCCAAATCCCCATTTCTTCCCCATCAGCTGGAACTTGGGAGGCAGAGAATAGATGGGGGCGGGGCCAGTCAGAATTTTTACTACCGGTTCTCCGAACTACTCATAATTTCTGCTACCGGTTCTCCAGAACTGGTCAGAACCTTCTGAAGCCCACCTCTGGTAAGGACACCCAGGAAAAATGAGCAAACAATTTTTCCAGATGAGACTTGAAGTGGTTATTGTCAATTTTAGGAGTACCTTATGTGATAACTTACAATGGAGCACATACAATATAATCCCATGATAAAACAGTTGTCTGCATTGTCTTGTTAAGTGGTGAAAATTATCCAACCAATCTCCTGCTTCACTAACTTTCTGATCAGGTGATGAAGTGCAGCAATATATTTTTTCATCATGTAAAAGGGAAATGCAGATGGCTAGTGATCTGTAGCCTGCCATACATAGTAATGTAGTAGATGGCTGTCTGAATTGATCTACTGCTGTCCTTGACATGCCTTTCTTCTTAACAACTGCACAGGAGGAGGTTGTTTACCAATACAAAAAACACTATCAGAAAGCAAGCATCTGCATCAATTTACCTGCTGAAGCTAGGTTAAGAAGGCAAATGGAGAATGTTGACAGAGAGGTCCAATGGACAGATGTTGACAGTAACCTACACATAAGTTTATTTTTATTTTTTTGTTTACATTTATACCCCGCCCTTCTCCGAAGATTCAGGGCGGCTTACAGTGTATAAGGCAATAGTCTCATTCTATTTGTATATTTTTACAAAGTCAACTTATTGCCCCCCCAACAATCTGGGTCCTCATTTTACCTACCTTATAAAGGATGGAAGGCTGAGTCAACCTTGGGCCGGGCTCGAACCTGCAATAATTGCAGGCTTCGGTGTTCTTAATAACAGGCTATTACCAGCCTGAGCTAACCGGCTCTATTGGTGTTTGTGGTCCTTGATTATGAACCAAAATGTGATATAATCCATATAATGAGGTTTATGACAGAAGCTAAACAAAAGAGACTGTGTTTTACATTTACATGCCTGCATAATTAGTTAAATTCCAGAATTTTTCATAAGCTTTTCTTTTATGAAATGTTCTAGAAAAGCTTTGTCACTTCTGAAACTGAAGCAAATTCAAAAGAAAAATAATCATGTGCAAGTTCTGCTAGTAATCATTATTGATTTGGAACAATGTCAGCTTTGCCTACAACCAGCAGAAGAAGGACTTAAAAAGGAAATTACAAGGCAAATGATTGATTGTACACTAATGCCTTTAGATATTTTGTTTTTACGGGTTTTATTTCCCACTTTCCTGTTCTAAACGTTTCCTTATCCTTTAAAAACTCACAGCAATTGTTTATTTGACCAGCAGGTGGCATTGGAATCACATTTATAGTCCCTCCTTTAAAAAGAAAGACAAAAAGGATAGGTGACCATGGTCACACACAAGCTGCAGAGGTGAAAGCCTAGAAAGAAAATACTTCTAGCATTATGGGACCTGAATTGGATAAGCAATTCTAAAGAAAACAGATTCTAAGCCTTATCCTTTGCAATTTCTGTCACTCCTGGACACCATTCATGCCAAAACAGAATGTTTTCTCTAAGCCATCTCCTCTAGCTGCTACCTCAGAGGTCTGAAATCAGATTTATATTTATTAGTGATATGCCCAGAGTACATGATTATAATTGTATTCCTGGCCACCAAATGATTATTTCCTGATTATGCACCATTAGAGTTTATTAACTGTTCTTCCTCTTCTGACTGTTTCTAGAAGAACATCTGTCATGCATTGAGAATTATTGCCAGAAGTCTAAGAAGAGAACACAGGAACCCAATAGGTAACATTGTTTAATTGATGGAACTCAGAGTAGCCAATCCTGCCAGATGAAATCAGCCAGGAAGATAATATGAGAGAGAAACAGAGCCTGAAGTAAGCTTTATAGGGCTTTATAAATAAAGAGCAGCATCATGAATCAAAGCCAGAAGCAAATAGAGAACCAATGCAGCTTGTAAAGCAGAAGTTATGTGGGCATATCAACGTATGCTCATCATTGCTCTCACAGATGCATTCTGAAGTGGGTGGCCTTCAAGGACAATTCCATTTGGAATATGTTGCAGTCATGAAACCATGAGCTCCCTATATTTTATTGCTTCAGTTACAATTTTGAGTAACGAGTAGTTTGAGTAAGGAGCAGTAGTAGTAGGTGGGCTGCTGCCGGTTCGAACTGGTTTGGGCCAGTGGTGAAACGTAAAATTTGTTCTGTGGGTGTGGCTTGGTGGTGGGTGGTAATGTGACTGGGTGGGCATGGCCAACTTTTTTTTTTTAACTTTTAAAAGCATTTTTTCTCCTACATCTTCGGCTGAAGAGATTGTAAAAAAATGCTTTTGAAGCTGAGCTGCACAATCATCAGAGCCTTTTTTTTTTTTTTTTTACTTTTAAAAGCATTTTTTCGGCCAAAGAAAAAATGCTTTTAAAAGTTAAAAAAAAACAAACCTCTGATGATCACACAGCTCAACTGGGCATGGGAGGAGCAGGGATTTTTGCTACTGGTTCTCTGAACCACCTGCCGCCATCGCTATTGGATCAGGCGATCCAGTCTGAACCAGGAGCATTTCACCCCCGGTTCAGGTGAACCGGTAGTTTCGACCAGTGGCTGGGACTGCACACCCATCCTGGCACTATCACATCCTATATTATCACCGGTTTTTCAATGCCACGCATGCATGCTCACATTTTCGGTTCTGGACAAACAGGTTGTTACAGTATGTGACGCCCGCCTCTGAGTAGTTTACAACATTTTATATTCATTTCCCCAACCAGCGGTTCTTCTGAGAAAAGTTTAGTGACGGCCAAAGTATTTTAAAAGTTTAAGTGGGAGAAAGTAGCATGCCACCACAACTCAGCTTTTCATTTGCCTGAATTTGCAAGCTTCTTCGACCCTACAAGTGAAACACAAAGCTGAGTAGAAGATATTCTATTTCACCTTATCTCACCCTCACATTGATATGAATTGGTAAGGGTACTACAGTCCAGCTGTGACCTGGTAGATAAACGTATGTTGCAGTTCTATATACAAAAACTGCTTTTTGGGCTTGTTCTATCTAGGCTTTGTTGTACCTCTCTACCCACCTACATTTGTATTTCTTCCAAACAAAATAGGCCTCTGCAGAGGACAATGGCATTTTATTCCAGGAGATCAAAGGGCTAATTAAGGACTATCAAAAGATTCCATGGTGTCTGCAAATAGCTTTTTCTAGCTTGGTTTTATGTTATGGCTAGAGACCAGAGGTATGAAACTCAAGGCCCAGGCACCGGATCTGGCCCACAGGGTGTTTAAATCTGGCCCGTGGGGCTGCCCTAGAAATAGCGAAGGACAGGCCCACAGTGCCTCTGCCAGTGAAAATGGAGCTCGGGAGGGCTGCCTGCCTGCATGCAGCCCTCCCAACCTCCATTTTTGTTGGCAGAAGGTTGAAAGAGGCTGTTGCAGCCAAAAACAGAGCCTGGGAGCCTGTTTTAGCTGACAGAGCACTCAGGCCTCCACAGGCACCCCTGATATGAGTGTCATTGAGCTGGCCATGCCCACCCTGGCCACACTTATCCCAGCCCTCTGACAGCAAACACAATCCTGATGCAGAATTCAATGAAATCGAGTTTGACACCCTTGCTATAGACCAGGGCTCACCAACGTTTTGGATCTCAGGGACCACTAAATTCAATAATATTAAATCCCGTGGACTACTAATATGATCTGCCTAATAACCAGCTGGGTGGGCGTGGCTAGGTGTCATGTTACTGGGTGGGTGTGGCCAAGTTGATGTCACTCATGTTGAGGGGTACCTCACTGGCCTCAACTCGCCCCTCTCCTCCCAGCCAGTCCTTGTCCGCCTCCTTAGGGCCCCAACCGAAAGCAGTTGTTGGATCTAAGCAGCCACCATGAGAAAGAGTTGGCAAAACAGCTCAGTTCAAATTGGATCTGACCGAGAAGGAGAAGTACCTCACTGAGGACTATTAGCATAGACTTTCCAAGTGGAGGAAAGATCTACAGGAGTGCAAGGCCAGGCACCTGGAGGCTCAGTGGACTGAGATGGTCAATCAGTTCCAGGCCATGATACAGTCCCACTGGGACAAGGCCCTCCAGTTCTTCACCATCAGCGGCGCTTCCCCCCAGTCTTCACCCAAAGCCCCGAACCAGAAGGCTGAAGTAGACCCCAAGTCAGAATTTCTGCCCCCCTCTGATCCATACAAAAAAACCCCAAAGGGGGAGACTCTCTGCAGCAATACTAACATTCATTGCACATATCCGGCCCAGGGTCTGTACTTTGACGACCCCTGATTTAGTGCAATATAAAAAATGCAAATATTTTTTCTGCAGACCACCAAAATTTTCTCACAGACCACCAGTGGTCCATGGACCACCAGTTGATGACCGCTGCTATAGACTGTTACTGAAGACAACATAAATGGGGGAGGAAGCCTGATCAGTTAGAATCCACATGCAACTTAAACTAGCAGCATGTTTCTTGTATAAAGAATTATTAAATGTTAATTGAGGCTCTACTACAGCCTTTTAACATCACTTTTACAAGTGCAGTTCATATCTCTTTCACCATTATTGCTGCTATAATTGTTTGGCAGACAAAGACATCTCTTATGTAAAACAATGACCTGGTGTAAAGCTCATGTAGTAATAGAAGATTTTGAAAATGCCATGCAAACACAGCAATATTCTCATTTTCCCTTTGATTTGTTTGTGGGTTGGAGTTATAAACATCTGTTCTTTACTATTAAATCTCCTCTAGACAGTTGTTACTTGTTCATATCTATCATGCTAGGAGATTAGAACATTTGTCATTCGTGCAGAGTTTGGCTGAGTAACAGAGTTGGCTAATAATGACTTAGAGTTACCTTCCCCAACCTAATGCTTTCCAGATGGATTAGATTTGTAGAGTTGGCCACAACCTCCTAGAATTGCAATCCTACATATTCTAAAAGATACTAGCAGTGTAAAAAACCCTTTTTTAAACTCACAGTTAATAAGATTGCTTTTATCTTTTTACTAATGACCTCAAAGTGCCCTTGATAGGTAGACGCCATCAAGATAGATGTAATTAAGCTCTCAACCTTTTTGTTCTTGAAAGCCTTTCTAATCTCATTGCACTACCTTCAAGAAACCTTGCAATTCACATGCTGAGGAATTCACATCTGACACAATTAAATGATTATAGTGAGATCTCTGTGTGCTCTTGCGCGCCTGCTGTTCCTTCTGCATGACATGATGTTGGCCTCGTAGAGCAGAATCGCCAAATGAAATAATTTCACTATATTGTAAATCTACATTGAGGAAATCTTGCAAATATAAAAGCACAATTCTTTGCTTTTTCCCATATCCTTTATAGTGTGGGAACCCACTCACAACTTTCCAGAATAAAAATATTCTACAGGACATTAAAAGAGGCAGGATATAATATTTCCCCTAAAGGAGAAAAGGAGAAAAATCTTAACAAAGCCAGAAAAAACCCTCAAGCAGAAGCTGAGTGTATCCATTCAGAAAGACTAAGCCAATCTATTCATAAGCAAAAAGCAGCCAGAAACCCTAAATAAGCAACACAATAGACAAGGAGTCCAAACTGACAAGATTAGCTCAGACAAAAAAAAACACCTAGGATTTTCATTTCCCCTCTTGCCTGTTGAGCCAGCCATGACCCCTACATGACCCCATGGGAATCTGACAACAGTCATTAACATATTAAAGGACATATTCTTACATAGGAACAGGCATTTCAATCACAAAGCTCCAAACATTGTCCACCTACTCTCAGCCCCCATTTTGTCAGCCACCCCTGGAAACATTCTGCTGTTAGTGAAGTTTCTGGCTCCCAAATAAACAGACTTCCTTTCCTGTAGCCTGCCTCCATTTCATTTCTAGCATCTTTCTCCCAGATTGGAACTGTACCGGATTTTTCTTCCCACAATTGCCAGAGAAACTACGGCTCTTGTTCTTCCCATTCTGTAGCTGCAGGCTATGCCGTCTTTTATTTGACCATTCCCTTTGCAGGGTCTCTTTGCCCAAAGTCTTTCCCACATATCATTATTCATGATGAACACATCAAAGTGAAAAATTATTAATATCAGAAGCAATTTCAATTCTAGGCTTTGTAAAATTGACCTCTGGGCCGACTTTTGTCCTGTGTGGTTTATTAGGCCCCTATCCACACAATAACCCAAATGGCCCGGGAATTATATTACATCCAGGTTATTGAAATGAGAACATGAAAAATCCACAATAAATACAATAGGAACAAGGTACTCCATTATTTCAACCCCAGATAATTTAAAATAAATTAATGAGAGATGTATATGTATTTGTGTGTGTGTGTTAACTATTAGACAAAAAAAGAAAAAAAGAAAAAAAAAGGATTTAAGTTTAGTTTTTATGGTATGAAACCTTCTGGATATCCTCCCAAACAGATGGGATTGCAATATCCAAAATTATTGAAATGACATGATAATTCTGGGAATTGCTATCTGAACCATTTGATGTTGGAGAAAGCTGATCTCTGCCATCTAACCATGAATCATTCATCTATATTTATATATCTATTTCTATTTATTAAATTTATATACCTCCCCTCTCACCAATAACGTGTACAATAATATCTATAACTGCTATATCTATATTCATATATCTATATATATGATGAAATAATCAAAGTCTCCAGAGATGAACCAGAATACAAAAACAGTGATGGCTCAGTGGTGCCTAGATTCTGTATAAATGAGACCAGCAAATGAAAGTTCATTTATGCTATAAATTCAATTGCCAGAACCAACCCCAACCACAGCAAACTTCGATCACGTCCTGATCTATCATTACTGCAACGGATCCGCTCCCGCGAATTCCGCACAGAACTCAAAAGACGGCAAGATGAAGGCGAATCTAACCTATACATTGACCACCGCGCTGACTGAATAAAAACTAAAACCTACAATCAGTTGCCCAATATCCAACCCTCCATCACCCAAAACATCCAACCATCTGTCGTACAGAACTTTCAACCAGCCGACATCCAAAACAAGGTACACATGCCCCTTATTTCCTTTATACCAGCCACTGCTGAACTTAAATGCAAACTGATAGATGCAAGAAGCATTGTAAACAAAATGCCTGAATTTCTCCTCTTGTTAAATACTGGTACATTGGACATTATATTTGTTTGCAAAACATGGCTGAACTCATCCCTCCCTGACTCTATCATTTCAGTAAGAGAATACCATGTTTTCCGGTCAGATCGCGAAATCCACAGAGGAGGGGGAGTGGCTATCTTGCATAGCTTCTTCTCCGGAAAGATTACACTGCTAACCAGAGCATATAAAACATTTGGTAGACCAATTCTCAATTACAGCTCGCCGGTCTGGAACCCACACTTCATTTCTGACATTAATACAATTGAGCGTGTCCAGAAATATTTTACAAGAAGAGTCTTCCACTCCTCTGATCACAACAAAGTACCTTATACCACCAGACTTGAAATTCTGGATTTAGAAAATTTAGAATTATGCCGCCTTCGGCATGACCTGAGCATAACTCATAAAATCATCTGCTACAATGTCCTTCCTGTCGAAGACTACTTCAGCTTCAACCACAACAATACACGACCACACAATAGATTCAAACTTAAAGTGAACTGCTCCAATCTTGAAGAAAATATGACTTCAGTAACAGAGTTGTTAATGCCTGGAATGCACTACCTGACTTCGTGGTCTCATCCCCAAATCCCCAAAACTTTAACCAAAGTCTGTCTACTGTTGACCTCACCCCATTCCTAAGAGGTCTGTAAGGGTCATGCATAAGAGCACCAGCGTGCCTACCGTTTCTGTCCTAATGTTCCCTTTGGTTGTATTCAATTTGTGTGGTTATTTCATGCTTATACTAATATATATTGTCGTGTTTAACAAAATAAATAAAAAAATAAAAAAAATCACTATCAGTATCTTTATATCTAAAATGTGTACCTGATTCCATTTGTTTCTTGATGACCAGGAAATAGTATGCCTTTATTAGTTTCCTAGCAGTATTCAGCTAGTTAATACTGAAATCCTTCGGGAGAAGGGCGGTATAAAAATCGAATAAATAAATAAAATAAAAATAAATCAAACATACTTCTTTTTTAAAAAAACTGTTCTAACCTAGCAATTTTTACTGTCTTTTATTCAGGGGCTATGGAATTAAAGGAAAAAAGACACTCTCAAGATAGCAAAATATTGATATTTCTGTGACTCCATAGAGACCTGACCTCTCATTAGTGAAGATAAAAGTCACATCAGAGTTAAGCAGTACCGATTGTGTTTCCAGCTTGTCTGAAAATACAATTTGGACAAGAAATGTCTCTTGTTTATGTTCGTGTGTTGGGAGTGGGGAATAGAGGCGTCTAGAGTTTTATTATATGGTGATCGAAGAAAATAACGAACATGAGGAAAAATTTATATACTTTCCAGAATCAACCCTTTCATTACACTTTGTTGACAGCCTGTCCTTTTTAGCACCTTGGGAATAGGTCTTCTCCAAAAAACAGACCCCTCACAAGTCACAGAGTTATGATTATAGAGTGCCTCGTTTTGAACATCAGCCTCTTGCAGAGTGCCCAAGCAAAGGGCGAGACCTAAAGATGGAAAGAAAAAGACAGATAAAACCTACAGGGGAAAATAATACTAGAAGTGTATAAAAATTTTCAGATCCTGGAACAGTTTTATGGCTGTGTTTATTAAAGTGTGGTTCTATGTCAGCCTATTAAAAATATATGTATTTCAAAATATTATTTAAAAGAATACAATATTAAAATCTCATCGAAGAAATGTGTGCAGATGTAGTGGTAGCAGCAATGAATGAGTCATTTTTAATTTTAAAAGAACAATAAATACAACCCATACAAGCAAAAGCTCTTTGGGTCTTCCATAATTTTTAAAAGTGGAAAGACATTTTGCACTGCTTTATGGTGTGTTGGAAAATGAAGAAGGGAGGAAAAATAGATTTCTCACTGATATTCTTTACAACAGTTCAACGTATTCCCATATTGAAAAAAATCCATATTTCAGAAATTAAATTCAAAGGTAAGTGTACTTATATAAGCTACCAATATTCACGATCTAACTTCAAACAAGGAAAAAGAAGCAAAAACATCCCCCAAACAGGATTTTCCGTTCTTGTAACATTAAGTGTGAGAGTGTATAATATATTTATTTAGCTTGGTATGTAATATATTTCTCGTAGCAGCCTACAATAAAAAGCAAATATTTTTGGCAAGTGACGGGACATATAGCAGATTTAAGAAAATCATTAAGACATAGCTTGAACAAATAACTGAGGCTACTAGATATAAATCGCTCAAATAAATTGAACAATCCATGTTAAATTAAACTAAAAAAAAATGATTCTCAATTAAAGAAATTCTTCACTGCAGTTACTGAAATCTGCATGATATCCCTTACAGAGTTATCTGTATTGTAGAATAAGGGACATAATTTGCAATTAAATCAGTATTGATAATCATCTGCATGAAATGCTTCACAGTTGTTTAGTTCTGCTGTTTGAAAACTTGTTATTCACTTTTGTGGATAAAGATTTGTAACATAAAAATTGCTAGTTTTACTAGGTGATAAGATAGAAAGAGCTCTGAAACACAGTGGCAGTTTTAGAGCACTCATATTTCCTTCAGCTGCACCTATCCTGCATAGGATGTAAAATTAACCCAGAGATTTTAATGCCTTTTTTAATCCTGTTGATATAATACAATTTTGAACAAAAAAGGATAATTCTTCCAAGATGCTCATAAAGTCAGTATCGATTCAGGTCTAAGGTCATTCCCTGAAAATAGGTTTCTCTGAATCTAACTGAGATTTATACTTTAATCAAATGCAACCACTGGCTTATTTTGCTGCATTATACATTCTTTTAAATCTCCCAGATCTACCACCTAGGGTGGGAGACATTGTTTTGTGACTAGATAGGTGAAAACGGAGCCTCATAGCCTGTACATAGAAGCCTGTACTTTGCTTTGTAATTTTTGACTTTTTGCTTTTGTTTAGCCAATTACTGAAGCTCCACATTCATAAATAAGGAAAAACCAGAGTTGGTTTGACAATACAATAGAATAGGCATATTGGAAGAAGGATTTGGTGAGTGTCTACATGTAAGCCACTACGTCAGGGGTGTCAAATTGGCAACCCGCAGGCCGGATGCGTCACAGGCCACGCCCACACCAGCTCTGCAAAGGGGAAACAGTCCTGAAACATCATGTGATGGCAACATGACCGTGGCAAGTTTGAAACCCATGCACTAGGTGATAAAGGCAGCCTCAAAACCAGAGACTTCTGCAACAGCTTGGGAAAACACATATGCAAGTTCCCCTGGGAAATGACAAATATAAAATGAAGTAGCAAGGCTTTTTGGAAGGCAGTATTTACATAGCCAGAAAGGAACTATCTAAAATTAGCTGAAGAACAGAGTCAAAAGACAAGAAAGGTATAACAATAGTTTAAAATTAAGTTCAAGAGAAATATAGAAGAGTAATTAGAAGAAAATAGTAATAAGAAATATAGAATGCATATAGAATGAGAAATATAGGCAATATAAAGTCACAGGCAGAAATATATAAATGTAGACAAAGAGAAGCAGATGTCTAGAAATAAGACATACATCTAAAATATCTGAATTTAATAGGCACAGTAAATGTAGCAAGAAAACCACAATTTATGTGGAATAATTTACTTCTGGAATAAAGAAGATAAATATTTTTCTACATCTATGGTCAACTTTTTTTCAGAAAGAAACCTATGATGGGCAGTATAGTTAGTATGCATAGGTAAAGAACAACTGAGTCATTGGTTACAGAAGACTACAATGGGGCTCACTCCTCTCTTCTGTACTTTTCAACATTTACAAGACAATGCTGGGAGATTTGATCCATTGGTTTGGAAAGGCTTCATCAGTAAACTGATGATACTCAACTGTATATAGCCAATCTAGGTCAAGGTGGAGATTCTATAGAAAACTCTACACAGTGTTTTGAGGCATTTAAGGGCTGGATTAGTTAAAACAAACTCAAATCCCTGGATGAAATTTCTATTTATAGTTGATGAATCTGTCTCAACTCCTCATCCCTAAGCTGTGTTTGGATAGGGTGACACCCCCGCAAAATACTACATTCATGACATGAGGATTCTTCTGAACTTATCACTACTGTGCAGGCAACAAATTGAACTTTTATCCAGCTTTGGCTGATTGCCAGTTGTGGGCCTTTTTGAATCAATCCTTTTTGATCCAAAAAGCAAGGTATCCAAAAAGAGAAGCCACCTTGTGGTTGATGATTCAATTGTAAGGGATGTAAATTTAGGAAATTATATGGAGGTATTGAAAGAGGTCAGGTGTCTGCCAGGTGCTACTGCCAGCAGAGACAAGAGGTGTATTCTTAAGATAGTCAAGAATGCCATAAGGACTATGATGCTGATGCTATTATACATCTTGATACAAATGATCTGTCCCAAAAGATGTACTTTCTATGTAGAATGATTTCCAGAGCTTGGGGTATGAACTTAGTAATATAGATTGTAGGCTTATCTTTTCTGAAGTTTTACCAGTATATAACGAACAAAAAGGGAAAGGCCAGCGTGTAGTGGATGGCTAAAGGAGTGGTATAAAAGGGAAGGCTTTGGTTTTATTAGTCATGACATCTGCAGCTGGTCCAATGAAAAACTGTACTAAAGAGATGGTTTGCATCCATCAAAGAAAGGGACTGAATTACCTGGCATTAAATTCACAGAATTTCTGGATAAATATTTAAACTGAACAGCGGGGACATAGAATTAATTGATATAGAATATTTCTGTCCCCAGCAATCTAAAATTACTGTAGTAGGTTTATCAGTGGATGTAACATACATCTTGTGCGGGTAAGATTATCAACCTTGCTCTCAAGCAAAGCCAAGCATTTAATAGTGAGTGCCATACCATATGGACTAATCAAACAGGTGGCAAGAAAGTAGGGACAGTCAGGCACAACACAGGTTATGTAGACAGTAAACACAGGGTCAGTCAAAATGGACTCAAATGTCTATACACCAATGCACAGAGTATGAGGAATAAACAGGGAGAATTAGAAATTCAAGTAAATGAGGGGAGATATGATATTGTTGCCATTACGGAAACTTGGTGGGATGAAACCCAGAAATGGAACATACAGCTAGAGGGATTTCAATTATTTAAAAGAAATAGACCAAATAAAAGAGGGGGTTGAGTTGCACTATATATAAGAAATACTGTATTTTTCAGTATATAAGATGCATCTTTTTTCCCCCTAAAAGGGAGTGAAAATGTAGGTGTGTCTTATACACCGAATGTAGCCCCGCCCACCCACTGGCCCCCGCACTTTGGCCTCTGCCTCCCAGCAATTTACCTCCTTGCAGCAAGCAGCAAGAAGAAACAGCACAGCTTAATTAGCACAAGTTGATTGTCCGCTGGATCGGCCTCCTGACTCTCCGCTGTTTCAGGCTGCAGGGATTGCCATTGCCTATTGTTGTGCTGGGTCTCTGCTGCTTGCTGCAGGAAGGTAAATTGCTGGGAGCAGATTTTTTTTTCTTGTGCTAATCAAGCTATGCTGAAAATGAAAATGAAAATAAAGCAGGCTATTTGCTGTTTGCTGCAATGAGGCAAAATTGTTGGGAGGTAGATCCAGATTTCTTTTTCTTGTTTTCCTCACCAAAAAAGTGAAGAACAAAACAAAAGTGTCTTATAGTCCGGAGCGTCTTATATTCTGAAAAATATAGTAACTACATCTCTACGGAAATAGAGCACAACAATGACAAAAATTATCTTGAATGCATTTGGGTCAATATTAAAGGGGGGAAAATGACATTGCCATAGGTGTATATTATAGGCCACCCAACCAACCAAACAGAGGAAATAGATGAACTTTTTGCTGGACAGCTAACTAAGGTATGTTGGAAGCACATCACAATAGCAATGGGGGATAGAATAGAATAGAATAGAATAGAATAGAATAGAATAGAATAGAATAGAATAGAATAGAATAGAATAGAATAGAATAGAAGAATTCTTTATTGGCCAAGTGTGATTGGACACACAAGGAATTTGTCTTGGTGCATATGCTCTCGGTGTACATAAAATAAAAGATACATTTGTCAAGAATCATAAGGTACAACAATTAATGATAGTCATAGGGAAACAGTCAATATAAATCTTAAGGATACCAGCAACAACTACCTATTAACTACCCTGATATCAACTGGGAGACAAACTCTGCATCAAGTGGAAGATCCAACAGCTTCCTAACAAACCCACCAAATATAACAAAGAACGGGACATAAGGTTTTTAGAATACTGAATAAAAGGAGATATAGTAGTATTCTGATAACAGTAGTCCAAACCTACTTTTTGAAACAGAAAATGCCATTTCAAGTTTTTTTCCTCTCTTCCTTAACAGTTACCTGCTATTCTAAACTCAGAGGCCACTAGGCGGAAGCTTGGTAGGTAGACAGCAGTCTACAGATCTGTGAAAGATATTTCAGTGAGGGCATGGTGAAGCCTGCTTTGCAAACTGTACCAACTCTTCACATCTTAAGGTGACTTGAAGCAGGTGGTTTGTTTTACCTTTTCCTGCTTCAATTACTCCTTTGAGCTATTGCAAGCACTGGTGAAGGCTGTGAAATGATGTACACTGACTTGCACAGGCAAATCACATTGCCTCGTTATCTCAGAAAGGAAGACTGTATCATCTCCATGGGACAGACAGGCCAGGCAAAGCAAAACTGCTTTATTCTAGCCTAATAAATGAAATGAAAGTGGAGAGTGAAGAAAAGAGGTGAAGATGGGTAAGAACATTAATGGATGTCCACCCTCCCCTCTTTAACACCATCACATATTCCCCCTCAAAGATCAATATTTTCATATGGTTGAAGAAAGTGAATATTTCTCTCTCGCAACTGTAAAAAAAACCCTATAATTATTTATAGTCGTATCAATCTTCAGTGATAGGTCTATACTGGATTTGAATATATTCCAAACTTTATGTGACTTTATGTAAGCATCATATGAATCATATGGCTTTTGTGAAGGAAGAAAAGGAATAAATTGTCAGAGATCAGTATTTCTCTCAGAATTGGGAAATTGGAGGATATATTTGGTTCAATGGATATAAAGGGAAAAAACCACAGATTTTGATGGCAGTCAATTTGCAAGATTCACCACATGCATTTCATTGTACCAATGTGACAAGAATCTGGACTGACATCTTCTTTCACGGGTTGAAAATATGACAAAAGTACTAGTATATCAAGTATATATATTTGAAAAAAATGAATAATCTTTCCAAAAGCTGGGTATATAAAGAAAAGCTTCCATTGGACTTTGAAAAGCTTTACCAAGGGACAATAATATTGGGAACAGACCAATTTTATTTGTAAAGACATTCTCTAATGAATTACATATGTATATATATTTATTTATTTTAGGGGAGTTTCTTTAGGTTAAGAAAATTGCAAATGGATATGCACACAAGGTAACAGGAAGAATAGTATCATTTGGGATGGGGATAATATCTCAGATAATACTGTAATTCAACAGTAGTATTCAACAATACTAAGTTTATTTATTTATTTTATTTATTTTATTATTTAAATTTATATACCGCCCTATCTCCCAAAGGACTCAGGGCGGTTCACAGGCATATAAAACATCAATATACAAAATTAAAATAATCTTTAAAAAACTTATTCCAATGCCCTATCATTAAAAATAGAAATATAAATATTAAAATCAATTTAAAACCCCTGTAAAATTTAAAATCTAAGCCAGTCCTGCACAGATGAATAAATGTGTCTTGAGCTCGCGACGGAAGGTTCGAAGGTCCGGAAGTTGACGGAGTCCTGGGGGGAGCTCGTTCCAGAGGGCGGGAGCCCCCACAGAGAAGCCCCTTCCCCTGGGCGTCGCCAGACGACACTGCCTAGCTGACGGCACCCTGAGGAGTCCCTCCCTGTGAGAGCGCACGGGTCGGTGAGAGGTATCTGGTCGCAGTAGGCGGTCCCGTAGATAACCCGGCCCTATGCCATGGAGCGCTTTAAAGGTGGTCACCAAAACCTTGAAGCGCACCCGGAAGGCCACAGGTAGCCAGTGCAGCCTGCGCAGGATGGGTGTTATGCAGGAGCCACGAGGGCTCCATCTATCACCAGCAGCCGCATTCTGGACTAACTGTAGCCTCCGGATGCCCTTCAAGGGGAGCCCCATGTAGAGAGCGTTGCAGTAATCCAGGCGAGACGTCACGAGGGCGTGAGTGACCGTGCATAGGGCCTCCCGGTCCAGAAAGGGGCGCAACTGGCGCACCAGGCAAACCTGGTAGAACGCTCTCCTGGAGACGGCCGTCAAATGATCTTCTAGAGACAGCCGTTCATCCAGGAGGACGCCTAAGTTGCGCACCCTCTCCATCGGGGCCAGTGACTCGCCACCGATGGTCAGCCGCGGATTTAGCTGACTGTACCGGGATGCCGGCATCCACAGCCACTCTGTCTTGGAGGGATTGAGCTTGAGCCTGTTTCTCCCCATCCAGACCCGTACGGCGTCCAGACACCGGGACAGCACTTCGATAGCTTCGTTGGGGTGGTCCGGTGTAGAAAAGTAGAGCTGGGTGTCATCCGCATACAGCTGGTACTTCACACCGAAACCACTGATGATCTCACCCAGCGGCTTCATGTAGATGTTAAACAGAAGGGGCGAGAGAATCGACCCCTGCGGCACCCCACAAGTGAGGCGCCTCGGGGCCGACCTCTGCCCCCCTGTCAACACCGACTGCGACCGGTCGGAGAGATAGGAGGAGAACCACCGATAAACGGTGCCTCCCACTCCCAATCCCTCCAACCGGCGCAGCAGGATACCATGGTCGATGGTATCGAAAGCCGCTGAGAGGTCTAATAGGACCAGGGCAGAGGAACAACCCCTATCCCTGGCCCTCCAGAGATCATCCACCAACGCGACCAAAGCCGTCTCCGTGCTGTAACCGGGTCGGAAGCCGGACTGGAACGGGTCTAGATAGACAGTTTCATCCAGGTGCAAGGGAAACTGATATGCCACCATACTCTCTACAACCTTCGCGCGGCGGGTTGGAGACCGGACGATAATTACCTAAAACAGCCGGGTCCAGGAAGGCTTGAGGAGGGCCTCACCACCGCCTCTTTCAAGGCGGCCGGAAAGACACCTCCACCAAAGAAGCGCCAGAATCGCCTGGACCCAGCCTCGTGTCACCTCCTGCGTGGCCAGCACCAACCAGGAGGGGCACGGGTCCAGTAAACATGTGGTGGCATTCAGCCTCCCCAACAACCTGTCCATGTCCTCGGGAGCGACAGGGTCAAACTCATCCCATACAATGTCACCAAGACCACCCTCAGCCGTCTCACCTGTATCACCGCAATCTTGGTCCAAACCATCCCGAAGCTGAACGATTTTATCGTATAGATAACCGTTAAACTCCTCAGCACGTCCCTGCAACGGGTCATCCCGCTCCCCTGGTGTAGGAGGGAGCGGGTCACCCGAAACAGGGCGGCTGGGCGGTTATCTGCCGATGCAATGAAGGAGGAGGCGTAGGTACGCCTCGCTTCCCTCATTGCCACTAGGTAAGCCCTAGTATAGGACTTCACTAGTGTCCGATCAGCTTCTGAACGGCTAGACCTCCAGGAACTCTCTAGGCGTCTTCTCGGCGCTTCATCCCTCTCAGCTCCTCGGAGAACCAAGGAGCTGGTTGGGACCTGCGCCGGGTCAGAGGCCGCAAAGGCACGACCCGGTCTAAGGCCCCCGCCGCGGCCCGTTCCCAGGCCGCAACAAGTTCCTCAGCCGAGCCGTGAGCCAGACCCTCAGGAAATGGCCCAAGCTCCGGCCGGAGCCCCGCCGGGTCCATCAGGCGCCTGGGACGGAACCAACGTGTCGGCTCCGTCTCCCTGCGGTGGTGAATGGCGGTCAGAAAGTCCAGACGAAGAAGAGAGTGATCTGACCATGACAAAGGTTCAATGACTATTTCCTTTAAGTCCAGATCTCTCAACCACTGACCAGAGACAAAAATCAGGTCCAGAGTGCCACCCCCAATGTGAGTAGGACCATCAACTACTTGGGTCAGGTCCAAGGCCGTCATGGAAGCCATGAACTCCCGAGCTACCGTCGATGACGAGCCGGACGATGGCAAGTTAAAGTCCCCCACGACTAAAAGTCTGGGGGTCTCAACTGCCACCCCAGCAAGCACCTCCAGGAGCTCGGGCAGGGCAGCTGTCACGTAGCAAGGAGCCAGGTACGTGACCAGCAAGCCCATCTGACATCTATGACCCCATCTCACAAAGAGGGATTCGCACCCGGCAATCTGAGGTACAGTGGTCTCCCTCGGCTCTAGACTCTCTCTAATCACAACCGCCACCCCACCACCCCTACCCTGGCCCCTCGGCTGATGAAATGCTCGGAAACCCGGTGGGCACATCTGAACAAGGGGCACGCCCCCTTCTGGGCCCAACCAGGTCTCCGTAACGCCCATAAGGTCTGCAGCACCCCCCTGAATAAGATCGTGAATTAGGGGGGCCTTATTGGCCACGGACCGTGCATTGCATAACATCAGCCGAAGGCCAGGGCCCTGAGGATCCTGACCATCCGAGGCAGGAGAAGTTTGAGGGCTCGGGCGCGCGATCGCCTGTAAGCATCGGCGCGCACCCCTAACACGATATGAGCCCCACTTCCGCCATATCTGCCCCTCCCTTACCGTGGAAATAGCACCACCCTCACCAATGGAACACCGACTCCCCATGACCTCGGACCCACCAACCCCGCCACGAGCATGCGCAGGAACTGGACTCCCCCCCGATGGGTTACCCCCAACACCCACCCCTTCCCTCCCACCCCCCAACCCAAGCCCGTCGGTTTCCCTCCCCCCCCTTAAAATCTCCTTTAAAACTCCCCTTAAAAAATCTATTAAAACAGCCAATTAAAAAACCCCTAAGCCTCCTATTTTTCGCATGCCACCTCTCGGGACTCCAAAGCCCGTCCTCAAGGTGGGCCCTCGATAATCTGGAGGGCCAGACCCGCGAGAGAGGGGCATCTCGCAGGGCAAGTAGGTCAGCCGCGGTAAATGTTCGCATCACTGAGACGGTCCGGGCAAGGCCCATCCTGGGCTGGTCAAGTTGGCAGCAAAAGTCATAACAGATGATAAAATGACCATGACCAGTCTGTCCTGATGGGAAATAGTTCGAGATAATCCATGTGCGGTAGATGACAAAACCGCTGACTCAGTCAGTTCACCACCCCATACAAACGACCTGGGGTGGGCTAAGGAAGAAGGGGAGAGGAACGATGGTAGAGATGTTATAAAGATGGTAAATAGTGGAGGGGTGTCCGCTGTTGTTGAAACAGCACTGCATGTTCTGAGTCCTTCAGTTGGTAGTTTGATCATTTTATCCATATAAAATATATGGATAAAGCAGTAGTGGGATTCAAACCAGGGGTACCGGTTTGCTATTGGTAGCGCAAGGGTGTGCTCGCTTGCTTTGCAAACGCATGGCGTTTCTGTGCATGTGCAGAGTGTTTTTTGATGATGTCTGGGTGGGTGAGCAGAGCCTCCCGCTGCCACCACTACTGGTTTGCCCCTAACCAGGGAGCAACCCATCACTGGGATAAAGTATATGTGTTTCTGGCTATGTATGGAAAGAGGAATTCTTTGTATTTCAAATCAAACATATAAAACATGTTTTGCAGACCTCCAGCAAAGAAAGCTTGATAATAAGATTGAAAAAAATGTGCAATGTTAAAAGGGAAGATTGCCTCAAAACAATCTCCGTTAATGTTTTTGCCTGTAGGCTTGCTGCAATCAATAATTCTGGATTAAGATTGATTTACCCAATAGAATATGGACACACCTTTTCCAGATTACGATGCTAAACTTTACTTCGTTTTGAGGAAAATAGCCTCAAGCAAACATTTCACAGAAGCAAAGAGGGTTTTTTTAAAATCTACCAATGAAACATTTATTGTGACTTTTTCAATTCACATTACATGAATGGAAAGTACACTTTTCCCCTTTTGGGTTTTCTACAACTGTGAGCTTTGCAGAGAATTATAGTTCTGTTGTTCTTGCATTTTGCTGGGAAAATGTGCAGTAGTGATTATTCATTATTTGCATTTTATTCTTTCAAGCAATTGGTTTTTTGAGAATATACTCTACTTTTCTAGCACTTAATTTGCAGCCTTGAATTCTTGGAAAAAAGTGCAATTTATCATCATTTATACCAATTAAGACCCTGATCATAAATGCCAATGGGATTAGTGTACAGTGATCATTTTGAGCAGAATATAACCTCTCTTCCATACCATTTGAAAGGAGCTCTGCATCTTTAACTTTGATTTTGATGTCAAAATGCTTCTGTGTTGTAGCCCTACTACTCATCCACAACATAAACGAAGTTACTGTTTCTTTATTCTAGCAATGACCTCTCTATGTAACAGTGAAATCATTTGTACCATCCATTGCCAATTATCAATGTCAGATATAATTGATAATGGGGGAAAAAAAGCTTTCGTTGGTACAATAAAAAAACCAACCTCTATGCAAGATGCTTTAGAGTTCTTTGATATATTACTTAAAATGCCTCACCTGGATTCCACTTTTAAACAGCTGCCTGGCACTGTTAATATTTTTTTCTGAAACAATCTCTTATGAGCTTGGATTTGGATATGCTTTCAACTGCACAATCATTTTTACATACCCACAAATAGACAATTGTAGCTGGTTATCTAATTCCAAGTCACTACTGCAGGTAAGAAATCTAAAGAATAGGAAAATATTGTAGTTCATTTATAGTAATCCAGTCAGTCTTGACTCACTTCAAAATATTAATCATAATCAGTTCTGGTTACTACTTCAATAGATGATGACCAGGAAATAAAGGGGGGGGATGAATTGATTTTTGGATTAAATATTAAGAAAAATGAGGACAAAATGAAGAAGTAAAGGGACATAAAATAGTTCAGAGGGAAGATGGACAATAAGAATGTATGTAATTATCTGTAGAAAAGAAGGTTGGAAAAAAGATGTAAATGTTTCTTAACTTTTTTTGTTAAGTTAAGTTAAGTTTCTTTTTTCTTCTGTAATTTAAAAACAAAGAAGGATTGCCAGGAAATAACAAAATTCTAGGCTAGATTGAAAAGTAAAAAATAAGTCCCAGAAGATACCAGTGAAAAGCTACTTTGATATTATTGCCAGGGAAACTGTATGAATGCATCCAAGAAATTTCCAGAAGTCTTGCCCATTTGCACTTTGGAATCAGAGTTGTGGAAAAACGCTAATATTATGTAAATTAGATATCTTCAACCACTTTACTATGTACCTCTCTAGCTCACTTCATATTTTACACATGGAAAAAATAGTTTTTTGTTTATTGTTATCACATTTATATAAAATAAATGTGATAATATTTACATTTTAAAAAATAACATTGGTCCTTTTTTATTTTTTACCCAATACTCGTTTTCTGTTTTCTGGAAATTATATTGTCACAATTTACATTCTGACATAGAATAATCCTTAAGATTATTCTTAAAATAGATTAAATTGTCTAGCCTCTGTCTTTTCTTTATTTGTTAGGCAAAGTGTAGGTAAGACAACAGAAATATCTCCTAGTGTATATTTATATGTTGAGCTGTTATCAGTAGAATTTATTCCTTTCTGAGTAATGGGTTTTTTCTGTTAAAATACTACTTAATTTGAAACCAAAATTCCTATTATATTTACTGAAGTTCAGAGACTAAAACTGATTATCAGTCTTTTAATATTTTATTACTATGTGAAGAAAAGCATAATAGCTTATTTTCAAAGTTGCATTGAAACAGACTTCTAGAATCAAACCCAGAAAATATTAAGTTCTCTCTGCCTCCATCCCTCCCCCCTCCCTATTTGTTCAGAAAAGGGATATGAGAGATACACAGAATAATTTCATAGCTAAATTTTCACTTTAGCTTAAGCTTAAGCACCAAGTATCTGAAACATTTGTTGCTAATTCTTCTTCTTTACTTCTCTTATTCAAACTCTGCTGCCATTTTGAAGTAGCTCACAAACTTTGCATAATAAAAACAGTCCTAGTTTTGTTTTTGCTGTTGCCATTTCTGTTTCTGCTATAGTCCTGGTTTCAATTGCTTGGCCATATGCATCTGCTTAACTCAGAAAAAAGAGCCATGTTGGTTCATCATTGCCCATTTCTGTGGTTCAATCAATTAAGCAAGATTTAGGAGTAGCTGCCAGATTACAAATTTATTCTCTCATTATCAACAGACAAATCTTTAAAGTGTTTTATCTGAAGGTCAAATAGCAGGTTAAAATATTGCACTATATACATAAGGGGAAATTATCTATACCAAACTCTAATTAAAAGCTAAAACTGTAGTGATGTTAGTGAAGTTGTAGCAAGTTTAGTTCCCTCCATTTGTTTTATTGCCCTTCCCATTGATCTCTGATTATTTGTTTTACAATATTTGGACTCCACTCATTTTAACAATGTCTAGGCCAGTTGTTGTGGCCTGTCAGCAGCCAGTGGAGCTGGCAGCAGAATCTGACAGTGAGGAGGTTGGAGAGGAACTTGAGCAGAGCTAGGGACTGGGGAAAGCTTGGACGAGGGCTCTGCGTCAGAGGCAGAGAAGGAGCTAGACAGCAGCGAGGCAGAGGAACAGCTGGAACCTATTCCCAGTATGTGCATGAGCAGAGCTGCCACAAGACAAGAACAACTCAGAAAGCAGGGTTGACATGGCAGTAAAGCCTTACCTTGGAGGTGATTGGCCCCTCCCATAGGAAACAAAAGAGGAGCAAACAGGGAGTGGGCTTTTGCAGGAAACCATTCATTCATTCCATGACTCTGAGAGACTCTGTGCCAAGTTTTGCCTTTTGCCTCGTTTGCCTCATTTGGAAACAAGTTATGTGGCAGCTTGCCAAGTGAGATAAGGTGTGTTGGTACTATTCCTTTAAAAAATTGTTTGGACAAGACTTGCTGACTGTGAATGAAGGTAATTCAAAGTTGTGTAAATAAAAGAGGTTTTGCTGGGACCAAGACTCTGCTTCCTGCTTTTTAAGGAAGCCTAGGTCAGAACACCAGTGTTGGTGAACCTTTTCAGCACTGAATGCCCCCGTGTGTGCATGCCCACATTCCAGAAACTGGAAGGGCGCATGATTTTCCTGCTTTGTGACTGGCATGCCTCTTACCCCTCGGCGGCATCTCCATGCAGGAGGAGATGCGCTCTCCTCCGGCCCTCCTGGGGCAGCTCGCCTCTCCAACAGCGGCTCCTCCTCCTTTTCCTCCTGGTTGCTCCAGCATCTTGCTGGAAACAGCAACTCAAGAACTGCCAGTTGATCTTCATGCACACATGCATGCCAGAAACTGGAAGACCAGGTGGCCATCATGCATGCGTGCGCCAGAAACCAGAAAATCATCTTCCCAGCACACACATGTGCAGCGGGTGGCTGCTCTTTTGGTTTCTGGTGCACTGGAACCTGGAATGGCAACAGGCGTCAACTCACGTTTGGAGAGATGGCTCTGTGTGCCACTTCTGGCATGCATGCCATAGGTTTGCCATCACAGGGCTAGGCAATAACTTTTACATTCAAATTAGATTCTTAATCTCTATCTGTTTAATTTATTTCTTTTTCTCCAATATAGGTTAGAATAATGTTGCCCCGTGCTTTTCTGGTTAGTTCATTGGTTCTTGAAACTCCCCTGAATGAAAACTTAAATCCTAAATATTTTAGGATTTTGTGGATTAGAATCAACTGCTACATAAATTGCATTTAACAGATTTTGGACTGTTTTTCAGATTACCTCCATATCCAATACATTACAAGCAAACATAAAATTATTAGGGCAGGCAACACCATCACCATCCTTGTTATCATTATCATCATCCATTTAGCATGGAGTTTTAAATAATGTTTTAATAATAATTAAACACTATAATTTACTGGCAGTCCTTGATTTACAACAGTTCATTCAGTCACTGTTCAAAGATACAATGGCACTGGAAAAAGTGTGCCATTTTTCACAAGACCTTTGCAGCTCACCATCATCATGTGATCAAAATTCAGATGCTTGGAAATTGACTTATATTTATGACAGTTGTAGTGTCCCTGGGTCACGTGATCAGCTTTTGCAACCTTCTGACAAAGAAAGTCAACAAGGAAGCCAGATTCATTTAAAAACCATGTTATTAATTTAACAACTGCAGTGATTCACTCAACAAAACATCACCACAAAAAACAGATTAGGAACACAAGTTAAAATAGGGAAGAAAGTGGTAAGTGAGCACCTGTCTACCCTAGACAAGTTCAAATCATCAGGAATCATCAGGAACAGATGGATTACACCCCAAGGTTCTGAAGGAACTGGCAGACGAGATCTCAGAACCACTGAACTATATCTTTCAAAGATCCTGGAGCACCAGGGAACTGCCAGAGAACTGGAAAAGAGCTGATGTAGGTCCCCTCATCAAAAAAGGAAAAAGAATAGATCCAAGAAACTGGATCTATTAGCCTAACCTTAATACCAGGGAAGATTCTGGAAAGGATAATCAAGCAACAAATCAGTGAACACCTAGAAGCAAACTAAATAATAACCAAAAGCCAACATGGGTTTGTCAAAAGCAGATCATGCCAAACTAATCTTATTGCATTCTTTGACAAAGTGACAAAATTAGTAGACCAGAGGAATGCTGTCAATATAATTTACTTGGACTTCAATAAGGCATTTGATAAAGTAGACCATAACCTACTACTAATAGAAAAATATGGGTTAGACAGCATCACCACCAGATGGATTCGTAACTGGCTGACCAACCGCACTCAACGTGTAGTCCTCAATGGAACTGCATCTACATGGAGTATGCAGTGGGGTACCCCAATGCTCTATTTTAGGCCCAGTACTGGGGAACTCAGCAAATTTGCAGACAACAATATCTCAGGGGCTGTCACAAAGAACTCAAGGTATTCTCCAAAGCATTTGAAGGCAAGACAAGAAGCAATGGGTGGACACTAATCAAGGAGAGAAGCAACTTAGAATTAAGGACAAATTTCTTGATAGTTAGAACAATTAATCAGTGGAACAACTTGCCTCCAGAAGTTGTGAATGCTCCAACACTGGAAGTTTTTAAGAAGATATTGGATAACCATTTGTCTGAAGTGGGTGTAGGGTTTCCTGCCTAAGCAGGGGTTGGACTAGAAGACCTCCAAGGTCCCTTCCAACTCTGTTATTCTATTTTTTTTTGTTTTCAGAATAACTCTGGCAAGAAAGGTCATAAAATGGAGCAAAACTCACTTAACAAATGTCTCACCTAGCAACATAAATTTGGGGCTTAATTGTGGTTGTAAGTCGAGGACTGCCTGTAATTTAAATGCTCGAGAAATATTGAATAATTGAAGAAAATAACTGACAAGACAAAAAGTAAAAAAAAAGCCTTCGAATCTCCAGAGAGAAGAATGATCAGGATACATGACAGTACAAGAACAATTCTGTAATACTTAAAATAATATTGGTTTGATTTTCTTGTAATCTTCTAGGTTCAAGTTAATTATACAGCCAATGTGTTCTCATTACTGTGCAACTCATTCTGTAAACTACCCTCACCTCTTATTAATGATGCTTAATAAGGGAAAGTATTCAAGACAGAAAAATGGAGGAAACAGATGGATGGGATTAGGTAAAAGTTGACAATGGAATATAAAATCTTCTGTTCTGCATGTTAACTTGCTGAGAAATGAGTCAACCTTGAAAGAGAACAAAGCCTAATTGAAATTCATTATATTTAAATTAAATGTAAAGTCCAGTATTGGCTTAATTAACTACATACAGGATTCAAAACAAGGGCAAGAGTGGCATTACATCACAGGCATTCACCATTCATGGGCAAAGTTTTTTTTTGGTTTGACACAGACAAAAAAGAAAGCTGTTACAAAATCCTAGATTCCAAAGGATTTGGGGGAAGTTTAGATCCCATTCCTAAAAGGCATCTAGCTTTTGATCCACAGAATCTATCCATGTCCCTAATGGCATCTCAGCCATTTCTTCTGATGCTTGTGGTCAGAGGTGGGATTCGCATAATTGACCTACCGGTTCACCCAGCACTTGAAATGTGAGTGTCTGCACCTCCGCACATGCGTCCCACATTCAGCACATGCATTTTGCTCACATGCGTGCTTCCATGCATGCACCCAGCCTGAAAAATGTGCCTAAATAGGACAGCATAGAGCCGGTGGGGGAGCACCTGCAATTTCCACTACCGGTTCATCCGAACCGGTCTGTACCCGCTGAATACCACCTCTGCTTGTGATGTTAAAACAAAACAAAACAAAACAGAAAACCTTGGTCTCAATAGGATTCAAAAGAAAGGGGCATTTTGTAACTGCTTTTTCTTCTGTTCTATGATCATGAGCTCAATTTAAGGCCACTTTAAAGCACCTGCACCTGATTTACAATACAGTTAAAACAGTAGATTTAACAACTGATAAAAAATGTAAGAAATTTACCAAATTAGAGTGAACAATAACATCAAGAGTAAAAGCAGCAATAACAAATTAAAAGTAAAGTATAATACAGTAACATTCTTGGGACCCATGACAACAGAGATATTCTCAGTAATATAAGTTTTTTACATGAAATTAATCTTGCTTCAGAATACAATCTCTTAGAAACTGTTGAAACAGCTGAAACGGTAGAAACCAAACTAGCATATGCTGTAGCAAGCTGAAATTGTCTGATCACATCAGACAAATCTGTGCATCAATCTTGCTATATATATTCTAAAGCTTTCCCTATAGCTCACGTGTTTTTTTGGGGGGGATAAGAGCTTCATTTCAGGTAGAGTCACACAGATACCTGACAATGAATCTTTGTATGTAGGAAAGCCTTTAATTGATTATAGCAGCTCGGAGGGTTTTTGCTGTCTGATTTGCTCCAATACTGCCATCATCATTCATCCTTCCCAGCAGCTCCAGCTTTTGGGAAAGTCAGACGGAGAAACGACAGTGATTTCTTTATTCCTTTCTTTTGCATCTCACATAAATCTAGCAATATAAGTGTGGGTAGGCACACAGATTGTGGTAGGGCTAAAATTGGCTTTCTGATTAGTTGAACAGCTGCCAGATTACAGGAGTCCCTTCTACATTGATTCAAATGCTATAGTCTTAACCATAAAATAAGGTAAAGAAATCTCTGCAGATTTTAATCATTGATGACTATAGGGGGATGTGTTCAGCTCTGTTTCAAGGACCATTAACCCAGTGCTATCTGAAGATATTTCTGCAATCATGTTGCCAGCATGATGTCACCGAGTGCTGTTACCTTCCCACTGAAGTGGTATCTATTTATGTACTTGCATTTGTATGCTTTCTAATGGTTAGGTTGGCAGGAGCTAGGGCGAGGATGGGAGCTCGCCCCATTGTGCGATGTTTGGGTTTTGAACCTGGGTTGTTGGCTTTCCAGCTGACAAGCCCAGTGTCTTAACTGCTGAGCCACTGTGCCACCCAGTCTTAACCATAAATCAGGGTATTATTAAGAAAGTATGAAAATCAGCATCCTTGATCAATATATTTTAATGTATGCCAATTTTATATTTTATAAATTGGTATTTAATCATATGTTGACACTTAGTTACATATTTGACATTTGCTGTAATTCTTCCTAATATATGTATTATAATTTTGCCAAATTTTATAGAAAAGTATTTAAAATATTTCACCATCAATCAATTTTATTTATGAAGCAATATCAACCTAAATTAAAAACAAAAAAAGTTATTTAGAAAAGATTTTTAAAGTAAATTAATTATGCAAATATTAGATCATGAAATATTGGATTGTCTATGCTTTAAAGCAAGTATAGACGACAATAAAAACAAAAAGTTGTGACCTTCTTTGATGCAAATGGAAATTAGTCCCTCCAGTAAGAGATTCACATTTTCTGCCTCTGCTTTACCTGGCTATGTGACAATGAGCAGCTGTATTGAACATTTTTAAGTGAAAAATGAAATTTATAATAAATAAGCTTATAGACTAATGTTTCTATTTTATTTAATCTACATGAGCACTTTAGTATTCTTGGAATACTATGATATTTTCCCTCAAATAGCTTGGAGGGAATGGATTTAATATTGCTATGGAAAAATTTCTCACATATCTATTGTAAATGATTAAAGGTTAAAAAATGTTTTGCTAATATTATATTCTTTTGACAATCAATAAACAATACTCAAATCAGCATTTGATTTTTCTAGATCCAAGATGATCTTGCTTGGATGGAAATCTCATACTATGGGATCATATCATATCATATCATTCCCTTCCCTTCCCTTCCCTTCAATTAACACCTACTTTGGAGAACCAGTGTGCGTTGAGATCAATTTGTAAAGACATGTTTAAACCAGAAAGTCTAACACAAAAGATATTTATTTACTCTGTTTTATATTGTCATACACTACTATAATCAAAACACTACACAATTCAAAACATAACATATTAGCAATTGATCATTATTAATACCAATTATATATTGTGCCCAGTGGTGGGCTGCAACTGGTTTAACAACCGGTTCTGTGATTGAGCACTTAACGTGTTTGTGCGCAGCATTCAAAATACAGCAATTTGAAGCTCAGCTGTTTACCTTCTAAGGCAGCCCTGTAAGTAGAACAGCAGAGGCATTGAAATCAGCTGTATTGTGAGAATCAGCTGAGACAGAAAGAAGGAAATATAGGACAGGATAGGGTGGGGTGGGTGGGCGGGTGGGCGGGGTCAGCTGATGGTCAGAACTATTGGTTCACTGGAACCGGTCCAAACCAGCAGCAGCCCACCACTGATTATGCCATTATCACTATTATGCATCCCAAGCCCTTCCACATACCCTTCCTACGTATGTGGTGGTATGAAGAGAACATTTGTATCTCCAGTAAAAAAACAACATTTATTTATTTATTTACTTACTTACTTATTTATAAATTTATAAAAGCTTATTGCTCACCATCTTAGGTCAGGGTAACTCTGGTGGCTGACAATCATAAAAAATACAGTAGCCCATGTAAAAGATGGGAAGGATGGGAGCAGGAGGAGAGAGTGGTGGGATGTGGTGTTAATCAATCAATCACTCCCACTGCCAGGTCTTTAGACTCTTATGAAGGTCAGGAGGGTTGGACCCAACACTTCAGGGGGCAAGAGGGCAGGTGGAATAGCAGGTGAAATATCTGGGCCAGCAGGGTCCGCAGCATGCCTCCTCTGCTGGCATGGGTGGGGCAGGCCAATCCCAGGAGGATGAGAGGGTCCTTCAAGTGGACTGGAACAGAAGAACACAATTTTCTCACCTTTCCATGAATCTCCTATGGATACTTGGACAAAACCCTTTACATCTTTATGCGGGTGGATGGATAGAATCAACTTAAAGCAGATAGTCTTGCAAGTACACAATTGCCAGGCCAGACAGGACTTTACATAATGAGAAGTCTGAATTGGCAATCAGTGCACTCTGCAATGCTAATATTAATCTGTGTGTAGCAGCTTTCAGCTGCAAACAAATGGACTGCTAGACTTTACAAGTACTGCAATACAGAATGTTGCAGGAAATCCTAACTCTTATTGCAAATAAAAGTATTCCAGATTCCAAATGCAGCAATATTTTTTTAAGTAGTAAAGCTCCTCTGAACAATTTTGAATGAGTTGCTGTGGTCATTTGCATATATACAAATCTGTGAACCCTGAATACGTTTTTGTCTTTAAAATGTTAAAGGTGATACTTTAATATTTACTTCAACTCCAGTCAATATCAGCAGGCCCACATTTACCACATCATCATCTATGCTACCTTTTTAAAATAAGGGTATAATTTGTTAAAAATAAAGTAGAAAGTTGATGAAAACATTCCCATATTGACTCATTCAATGCCTACTGACTAAAAGCAGGAATCAGTTAGAGTGTGTTGTTTACTTGTTTCTAGTACATTACACCTAAATTGCATTCCTGCTGTTAAACAGCTGTGCTTTCAAGTTATTTCCCTTCTCCCTTCTCACCTGGTATGACTGAGAGTAGCAGAGGACATTTGCTTTAGAAAGCATGATTTAAGCTGGGAATGCATCTTTGTGAATTCCAGAGAAAATAGAAAATAGATTTAATTTCAAGCATCATGGAACCCCCCAGACCTCAGACTTTTGGGGTTTTTGCAAGGTTCCAAGTGTAATAATGCAATCAGTTAGCTAAAAAAAAAATCAGTAGAAATCAGAATGTGTTAATCAATGGTTCTTTAACACAGTTACATATTTCATAACACCATCCATTCTGTTTTAAAATAAGGTTCAGTGTGAATAAATATTACTCCACTTTATTGTGCATAGCCCTGGCTATGAGGAAAGCCATGGCAAACAAACTCCCAAATCAAATGCCCACAAAGACAAGAAATATATGCTGGAAAGCAAATTTCATCTGAGGTGAAAGAAGAAAAGACTATTCTCTGGGATTGATCAGGGGTAGGAGGATTATTTTACAGATTAAAGGTAAAGGTAAAGGTTCCCCTTGTACATATTTGCTAGTCATTCCCAACTCTAGGGGACACTGCTCATCTCTGTTTCAAAGCTGAAGAGCCAGCACTGTCCGAAGACGTCTCCGTGGTCATGTGGCCGGCATGACTAAACACTAAAGGTGCACGGAACGCTGTTACCTTCCCATCAAAGGTGGTCCCTATTTTTCTACTTGCATTGTTATGTGCTTTCGAACTGCTATGTTGGCAGAAACTGGGACAAGTAATGGGAGCTCACCCCATTACATGGCAGCACTAGGGATTCAAACTGCTGAACTGCCAACCTTTTGCTCAACAAGCTCAGCATCTTAGCCATTGAGACATGGTCTTCCTATATTTTACAGATTATAGTATATCAAACATTACATATTTAGTTCTAGTAACTTCTTGCTGATGTGGCTGAAGAGAGGTGAGCAGACTTCCTGGAGCATTAGGCCAGTATTTGGCTCAGATATTTCTTTTTTTTACCAAGTTATTTGTAAGTCTCTTTGCCTATACTTAGATTAACCCCAACCTATTCCGTTATTCAATTAGATCATCAATATAAAGAAAGAGACTTCAGTTTTGGAATGATATTTTCAGATTAGCATTTTATTCAGATGAATGAGTGCATTTGAGTTTTTTATCCCCAATTTTAAATTATAAAAGCAGACACATCAGTGCTTAAAGTAGATTTATGCCTTCCAAACAATTACCAACTGAGCTGTTTTCTTTTATAGTTTTATGGTTCCAGATTGTGGACAGAGAGAGAAAGTTTCACATTAAAAAGATTCAGAAGACTGACTTTCAAGACAGAAGGTCACAAAGTACACATGCCAAAAATTATGCAATAAAAGTGGAGAATGTTACCCTGCAGCTTTGCAGCCAAAACTCTGGCTTGCTGTTTTATGGTTGGTTCCCATTTAGATCTCTACCCAAACTAAGGTTATCACAGTTATCACAGTAGTATTCAATGCCCCAAGATATATATTCAATGTGATCTTGAATCTTGAGATTGGCCTAAAAAGGGCTGAGTTAAAAACTTGGCTATTAATAATAAATTACTGGTTTTAAGTCCCATTATTTCCCAGCTGACTGATTCTATCCATCTTATCTGATAAATTCCAATTTTCATGATTGCAAGTAATTCTTAAAAAAAAAAAACACCTTTTCTTCTTACAGACTTTCTTTGGAATTTTCACAAGCGAAGTCATTAGGGGCCTCTGCGGCTCAGACTGCTAAGACAGTCTGTTATTAACACAGCTGCTTGCAATTACTGCAGGTTCTAGTCCCACCAGGCCCAAGGCTGACTCAGCCTTCCATCCTTTATAAGGTAGGTAAAATGAGGACTCAGATTGTTGGGGGCAATAAGTTGACTTTGTATATAAATATACAAATAGGATGAAGACTATTGCTAACATAGTGTAAGCCGCCCTGAGTCTTCGGAGAAGGGCGGGATATAAATGCAAATAAAAAAAAAATTAGAGGACACTGATGAACAGAATGAGAAAAGTCTTATTCTTGAATATATTTCAACATAGTTAAAGCACCCCAAATAGAAATTAGCTTATTATATATAGTCTTTAATTTCTACATCACAGTTATGATTCTTTTAGGGGCCAGATTCCATAAGTCCTCAGTGCTTATAGATGTGTAATTTTATAATGTTACTGTAGCTAGTTGCACCTCTTCTTGTAGTGAGGGTTCAGATGAATTGATCCTTCATACAATGCTCATTTTAGATCAATAGCTGAAGAAAATTCATCGCTCCTCTTCCACCAGGTATTCCAGGTTGGCTGGGGAAATTTTGCGCTGACTTTCCTCTATCACATAAGAAAAGCCCTAAATCTGGATTAGATTAACCATTAAATTGTCCTCTGATGTTAAGATTTTTCTAATGAGTACAATTTTATCGCTTGCTCTCTCTCTACAGCAGAAGTATCACATTCAAGGCCCATGGGCTGGATCCGGTCCACAGGGCTTCCCTGGAAACAGCAAAAGAACCATGGTACCCCCATGTACCATGGGAGAGCTGTGAACGGCCCTCCCGAGCTCCCTTTTCACTGGCAGAGGGTTGCAGGAAGCAGTCTCACCCAAAATGGAATATCGGGAACCCGTTTTCACTGGCAGAGCTCTCAGGCTACTAAAGGCGCCCCCAACATGAGTGATGATGAGCTGGCCATGCCCACCCTGGCCACAGCCACCCTGGCCACCTGAGGTCAAACACAATCTGATGCGGCCCAAATAAAATTGAGTTTGACACCTCTGCTCTACAGGAATCTGAACTATTAATGGTCAGGGTGAATTGTCAATAGATAAGAGTCAATGGAATTCAAGGAGGACTGAACTTACATTACTTGTGGGTACAAATGGATTCCAACCTAATAATGTGCTTGGTATACATTGGTATTCCAGATTTTTAAATTTATAGAAAGATTAATGTTTATAGTGTCAAATTATTTTATTTGGATAAATATTTACTTCATTTTAGATGTAGATATAAAATTTTACAATAATAATTACAGTGTGCACTGTTGTATTACATACATTATTTTGTTTTGTTATTAATGCCATATTTTACACTTGATCTTACATTTCCTTTTCTTTCCCCTGTTGGTCACTAACAGACACTAATAAAATTTAATCTGTATTTAGAAGGCGGCTTCTTTTAAAAAGCAGTTTCTAGTTTCATACTGGGAGTTCATAGCATATTTTATACAGGGTAGAAGGAGTTTAGGTAGACTCTGTTTTAATAATTGGAAGCTTATTTCAGACATTACAATTCATCCTCACTATGACCTAGAATAGATCAAGCCAGTTTCAAACATAGCACAAAAAAGACAAACAATATTATGGATTTGTTTAATATTTGCCTTTTATAATTTTCATATAGAAGTGAAAATTTAAAAATAATTAGTATGATTTGCCTAGGAGGTATTGCCTGTTGATGGATGTCTTCATTATCATTATCTGGGCCCCTTCATTAAGGTATTTTATTTTTAGATTATAGTTGTACTTCTCCCAAAAGAGAACGATGCCCAACCATCTTTCAAACAAAGGACTTGTCCTCTGTAAATAGAACAAAGTCTAATCACACTTTGATCTTCTCATAAGAAGTATTATAAAATTCATTTTATAGGAAAGGAAGCTGAAAGAGAATTCAAGATTAACATTTTACTTGATCTCTCATCCTTTAGAGGATCATGAATAGATCATAATAGCAGATTGATATTTCTGCAATATGTTCAAAAAGATATATGTTTTGGGTCACATATATTATGATCCTTTCTTTGTAAAGTAGCCATGACCAACATTTTGAAGAAGGAGATTATGTATCTTGGTTTTTGTTATGTTGAAGCCAGTGATAAAAAAAAAAAAGGAAACAAGCTTCAAAGCCTTAACAGAAGCCTTGGAGAGAAAATTACCAATGTCAGACAATTGGGAATCTATTCTGTTCCACAGTAATGCAAACATTTATGCAGCACCATTTAGGCTTTTATTGAAGTTTTTGTCTCCCAGGTCTTCATGTAGATACACTATACTACTTAGTTAAGCCTGACCACGCATAAAACAACCATGATAGAAGATGGATCTAAAATATTCAGTTCATGTTTGTTTATTTATTTTTAAAATGAGAGAAGAAAGGAAGAACCCACAAATCAAAGCTATCATGTCATATTAAAAATTAGAAATAAATATTTGGCATTTTTGTTTTGTGGTACATTGTGTTGTGGCACAATGTACCATATTTTATTCTGATGTTACATTATACCAGGGGTGTCCAAACTTGGCCCCTTCAAAAGTGGTGGACTTCAACTCCCAGAATTCCTCAGCCAGCATGAGCTATAAATATGAGCAAGTTGCTGGCTGGGGAACTCTGGGAGTTGAAGTCCACCACTCTTCAAGGGGCCAAATTTGGATACCCCTCCTTATATGGACAAACTAAGTGGAATAGAAGAGAATACATATGAAGGAATGCAGATGGGAAGGGAATGAGGGTAGTCTTTAAAAATGGATTTTCAGAAAAGATTATTTAGTCTTGAGAAGAAGAAAAGCATGAGAAAGGCACTCAAAGTAGAATAAGAAGTATTCCTGACACCCCTGCTATGTTTGTTTGTTTCTTACTTACTTCCAAGGGCTGAAAATCTCTGATTGATGCCAGCCCTTTGAAGTAGGAAAGGTTAACTGGCAAGGTAGGGTTTCATAAACACTTTTTATTGGTCTAGAGTAAATAAAAACTCTTCAAAGCCTATTCTCTCGAACCCATCTTATACTAAAATATCAAGGCACAGCTATTTCTTCACAGTAAACATGATTCTAAGAAAAAAAAATCAGATGATTATTTAGGCCTTCTGCTATTTATGAATGCAAATAGTTATAGACAAGGGGAAAGTACTTCAAAGGTATTTTGATGGCTCTTTATAATGTAAGACTGGAAGACACAGAATGAGAAAAAAAGCCACTAAAAAAAGATCTATTGATTCCACTGGTTTCCTACTAGAACTGGTTTCCTACTAGAACAATGATCACAGGTGCTCCAAATGTTTATTTATTTGGATTGTATACATATAGAGACCTATACACAAATACACATACAAGTGAATTCATAGATTAAATCGATCAAAAAGCTCAAAGAC
The DNA here is from genome assembly GCF_028640845.1 of Ahaetulla prasina. Classification (NCBI taxonomy): domain Eukaryota; kingdom Metazoa; phylum Chordata; class Lepidosauria; order Squamata; family Colubridae; genus Ahaetulla; species Ahaetulla prasina. The sequence goes on along the minus strand of NC_080543.1, from coordinate 34,237,041 downwards.
AGGTAAATGATTGCCAAACTGAGGCATTAATTTAGTGTGGCTCTTCCTAACACATTCATTTAGATTCATTTAGATCAGAGGTGGGTTTCAGCGGGTTCTGACCAGTTCTGGAGAACCGGTAGCAGAAATTTTTAGTTTGGAGAACCAGTAGTAAAAATTCTGATGGGCCCCGGCCCCATCTATTTTCTGCCTCCCAAGTCCCAGCTGATCGGAAGGAAATGGGGATTTTGCAGTAACCTTCCCCTGGATTGGGAAGGGAATGGAAATTTTACAGTATCCTTCCCCTGGAGTGGGGTGGGAATGGAGATTTTACAGTATCCTTCCCCTGCCATGCCCACCAAGCCATGGCACATCCACCAAGCCACACCCACATAACTGGTAGTAATAAAATTTTGAAACACACCACTGATTTAGATCTTCTGTAGAAAAGTCATTCTTTAGTGTATAAGTAGAGAGTCCCTATAGTTATACCAATTCCTTCATGTATTTTGGGGTAAATCCTATTACTATTCAGCCATTCCCAATATTAGCATTAATACTGGGAAAGATCAAAATATAAAGTTTCACAATACAAGGAATAGCTGTGAACAGCTCAATTTGCCTGAACCCCATGCTGCATTTGGTAGAGTGTTGATTTACTAGAGAAATAAAAAGATTCATTCTGACTCAGAATATTTGTCTCCATCAGTGAGAAAAAAAAGCAGAAAAAATTAAGTGTGAAAAATGAGGACAATGAGGAAGATGTAACATCCTGCACTGACTCTCTGCTGAAATTCACTGCCCCACATGATGTGCAACTAATCACAGTAGGCTGACATTTGGCTTGCACTTTCAGTATTAATAACATTTTTCTTCTGACTCATCATTAAGCCAGAGCAGATTTATTGGCCATCCACACAGACTTCCCCATGATGCCAATATCGCTGAATACATCACCTATTGGCCAGCTGTTTGCTGTGACACTTACCATCATGATCATTTGGAAAGGATAAGATATAACATTAAAAAACTAAAATCCTCCTGATTCAAACCTAACTTATTTCTACACACTCATACGCGCACACACCTTGGTCTAGTTATATGTAAGCTTCTGCATGATGTAGACACCTATTTTTGATGGCAAATTCATTACCTCAATTGTTCACCTATTGTGTTTAAATAAATCTTTTTTCTTGCCCAGTGACTGCTGTTCTAGATTTCTTTCAGGTCTACCCTCTTATCTAACATTTCATTGTTTCGTGATGATATTCTCAAAAATCAATTTCATCAATTAAGCCTTCACTTTGACCTTCAACACAGTACTATTTTAAGTAGAAAGCTGGGCACATTAAAAATATTTATTAATGGAAGAACTACACAGTCCAACACTACATTAAAAGTTTTTGATCCATGCATCAGACTCTAAACCCATAGCATTTATTGGAAGTGGCTTCACTCAGGACTGTAAATAATTATTTTTTGTTTTTTTAATGCTGCATCTATAGAGAAGCCAAACAATCTACCAGATTCTAGCACAGCGTTTTGTCCATTGTCCATTAAGTAGCATTTTTTTTTCTTTTTTTTTTTCTGGAACTCCCTAGCTTTCTCTTTTTTTTTTTTTTTTTTTATTATTATTTTTTTTTGCAACAAACAAACAAAAAGAAAATACATTATTACACCCTTGTGCTATACATAAAAGGAAGATTTGGGTCTTCGGATATATCCTCATGATTGCCAAAATCCACGTTCTCGAGGTACAGGTACTGAAGCGTCCAATGTTCCAAGCGCAAAGTCCACAAATGGTTTCCAAGTCTTCCAGAAAATATCTTCTTTATACACACCACTTCTAATTTTAATATCACATGTCATTTTATCATTTAAAGCTAATTTCCACATTTCAGAATTCCACTCTTCTATTCTAAAAATCACATCCAATTTCCAATATCTAGCTATTATAATTCTACATTTGTTCAGCCTTGGAATTTTGTTATTGATAATAGGAGAAATCCAGTTGGATTATTTTTTGGATATATCTTTTTTAACAAAAATCTGGGACCACTCAAAATCTCTTTTTCTTCTGAATATTTTTATATAGGTGGGGTTTCTATAAGAGTTTTAGTATGGGGGCCAGGTGCCTTTCAAAATTATTATGCATAAATCATTGGCATATATACACAATTAACTAAATTACAATTGCCACAATAAGCAAATAAAAATGCTTTTTGTGACTCATACTGATGGCTCCTTTATAAGTTCTCCTCTACACAAAATTCTCAATGGGTATTGTAATCATCTGTGTGCATTAGCTGGCTTCTCTCACATTTCTCTTGAAAATTCTTGCACTATTGCTACCAATCTATAAAAAGAATTCAATGCAATGCATTTAAATTGTGATATTTTTTCCCTTGTCCCTTTTCTCTATGTGAAGGCTGTCCAGCTTACAATCTATAAAATTGTTGTTTACCTTTTTTTCCTGTAGTGTTGCTACTCAATATATCCTCCCCTTTTCCTTTATGTCTTTATGATAACTCACTTATCTTAAATGGCTGTTGCAATTATGGTTATTACCCAATTCAAGAAATTAGTTATAGCAATGGAAGTTAGCAGAAGCACAATTTCATATTAGCTTTGTTTGCCAAAGAGGAAAATTTCACAATATAGAGATCTCTGAACATTAGTTTAAATTCCATGCCAAGTATTGTGTCCAGTTCTAAATAGCTCTGTTTAAGGTTTGGAACAAATGAGAATTATTTGAGAGTGAGGGGCAATGAGAATAGTCAAGGGCCTGGAATAAATAATAGTTAGATGGGTAAACTACTGCAATTTACCCTGGGATAGGGGTTGATAATAAAGGGAGATAAGTTAGCATTTATCTAAGAGCCATTCAAAAAAGTGGCCATTGCCTTTTATTCCTGAGTATCACTTGTAAAACAGTGATGTTAAGTTATTCTAATATTAATTTGGAGTGATAGGGAAAATGTCCTAATAATAACAACACAGAACAGCAATGAAGATCTATAACCAGTGGTAGGATTCAAGTAATTTAACAACCGATTCTCTGCCCTAATGATTTCGTCCAACAACCATTTTGCCAAACTGCTCAGAAAGTTAACAACCGGTTCTCCCGAAGTGGTGCGAATGGCTGAATACCACCATTGTCTTTGACCATGACTAAGATCTAGATAGATGTTGATCTTTCCTTTAATGGGTGTCTTGAAACAGAAGCCAACTAGCTTTTAGAGATATTTTAATTTGGATTATTTACTAGGCTGGTTATCACATTTCATGACCTATATAGTCCTTCTAAAGCTGTGAGGTCCTAAGAATATTTGGAAATATATAGTTATATGGACAAAAAAAAAAAAGGGTGAGGATCAAAAGGAAATAGCTATCCTCATCAAAGTCCATAGTGAAAGAATTGTCATAATGTTTGATGAGTTCAGTCAATGGTAGCTCATAACATGAGATTTCTCCAATATGGTATTTTTAAATCTGAAGTTTTTTTCAGCATCTGCTGTATTATCCAGGCCAGATCCCCTCAAATGAAGATGTAGAACAGTAGGGAAATTTTGCGAATAAAGACAACAGGAAGCAAATGAGCTGTGTCTTCTTGATGGTGATTGAAGAGAGTGGGAAAAGAGGTTGCTTTATATGTAAGCTTTCTAAAGCTTTTGAATTAATCATTTTGATATGTCTAAGGTTCTGTGATTTGTGAGACAAGATCTAGAGTTCAAATATTTTTATTTGGTTAATTTTTAAGTAACCATCACATGTTAAAGTTTTCATTTATGATTTTTTAAATACACACAGAGTGCATACACAGGAAAAAACACACACACACACACACTCACTCACTCACACACACACAAATTAACCAAGTTGAATAAATGAAAGGAAAATATATATATTGGAGAACCAAACAACTAGCCAGCACATGCAATCCTCATCTACCCATTATTAAAACTTTTGAAAATAAAAGATAAAATTGCTCAATTCAATATAGACTGGGAATATTATACAAGCAAACAGGGCCCTTTTAAAATGACTTGTTTCAAATTTTAATTAATAAGGGAAACCTGGTTATATATAAAAAAAACCTCTAATGTTCCTGAGGGTTTTTTGAAAAAAAAAAGTTCCTTTAATAAGAATGGTAAGGGACGACTTCCGGTATCCAGTGGCAACGGACGTCTGGAAGGTTTCTCCTGCCTCCAGCGCCCGAATCCGGCCGCCGCCGAGGCCCTCAGGGGCCAGGTGTTCCGAAAAGGACCCCTGCCGTACGGACGGCTCGCCAGGGGTCTCCCAGCCGACATACAGGACTGTGGGGACCGATGCTGGCGCGTCCTAGGCTTGGCGGGGTTCGGAGGCCACAGGCCGCGGCCATTATTTTGGTCGTCGCCTGGGCCGCTGTGCCCGGTGACACCGGGGCATTGGATTTATAACTGCAGCAGCACGGTGGTGAACAGCGCACGGAAAAGAATTGAGGAGGGGAAGGAAGGAATATCGGTGGCGTGGTGGAGTGCTCCGGGTCGGGGGTTTCTCTCCCCTGCGGTTGGAAGGAGCACGAGTTATTTTGGAGAGAGGAGAACTTAAAATAAGAAGATTACGGTTTTGTGGAGCTCTGGAGAAGAGGTGATGGAGAAATTTAGGAGGGAAGGTTTGAGGCCCCTCCTTCTGGGGAACAGTGGTGGCGTCCAGCTTCCGCCTTCACTATGAGAATTTTGATGACATCACTTCCCTTCGGTTTCCTGGTTGACTAACTGTACTCTGGACTCGTTGCTCCTGTGAGTGCCCCCTGGTGGATCCGGAGGAAATTACAAGGATACTGTGCTTGCCTGAGGATTTTGATTCTTTTTTTTTTCAAATGGCAAAAGGTCAGAGACCAACTGCTGGAGAGATGGAGAGAATTCTGGAAAAGTTATCCAATATGGACAAGAAACTGGATGATTTGCAAAGAGGCCAAACGGAAATAAGAGAAGAAATTGTGACTATCCAAAAGGATTTAAAGGATACTCAACAAGTCTCAGCAGAAAACAAGCAGAAAGTGGAAGGTCTGAGGGTGAAATGCGGCAGTGCAGAAAAGAGAGGAGACGACAGGCAATGCTGTGCTTGACCACAGATGGATAAAATGTCTTATTTCCTTAGGTTTCAAAATTTGGAAGAAGTGGACCAAGAAGACTTGAGAGATGTTGTGACTAAATTGTTGGGAGAATTTCTTGGAGAAGTGTTGATTTCATGAATTGGGATGTGGATCGAGTTTATAGAGTTAATTCGCAATATGCACGCACGCATGCAGTTCCCAGAGAGGTTCATGTCAAATTTGTGAGAAGAGAGACGAGAGATGAAATTCTTAGAAAACATAGGAGTGGGGCACTGATTTACAGGGGCAGGGAGATAGCCATTCTGAGGCAGATTCCCAGACAGGTACGTGAAAAAAGAAAGAAATATTATTTTTTGTCAAGCAAATTGTACCAGAAGCGAGTGGGCTTCAGATGGCTGATGCCAGAGGGATTGATCATTTTCCGGGGGGGCATTACGAAAAAATCAGTACAATTATGGAGGCTACGGCCTATGTGGAGGAACACAAAGCCTTCCTGGAATCAGATGACCCAGGAATTGAAGAAGGGGAGGTTATAGATCATGGGGCTGAAGCGGCTGCCGCTGTTGCGGCCCTGGAGTTGGGTCAGGCTGAACCCAGAGTTCTGAGATCCAAAACTAGGAAGTGATAAAGATATTTGGGATTGTGTTGGTTTTCCTTATTCTCTTTTGTACGATATTCTGTTTATTCTTGACTCTTCTTTATTACGTATTTAAAATTTGCAAACTTTGCTACTTCGTGTCACCTGCTTGCCTTATGGCTGTTGTATGTGTTAAAAAATTTGAGTAAAATTCTTATTTTAGATAAGAAAAATGAAAATTTACCATACCTGATATGTATTTGTATAAACCTTTTTTGACTAATAAAAACTTTTCGAACAAAAAAAAAAAAAAAATAAGAATGGTAAGCTCACAATAAAGAAAATTAACATTGATAATGAGATCAAGTCTGTTATGTTATACATTCCACAGAAAGGCATTTTGAAAAGCCTTTCAAAGTTGAGCACAAGACTTCTTAATAACACCACAAAACACTTTAAAGGGCTTTAGTCTCTAATCATCACAGAGAAGTTTGTCAAGACAGTTCACTTCTGAGAATAGTTCATTTAAGAGGATTCTTCTGTTGACTGCTAGGAAGTAGTAAATTTTAAGTCAGAATCATTTTGCAGAACTAAACATTGTATGGGTGGTCAGCAAAATAATAGGGTTTCTTGGAGAATCAGACCATGATTCTTATAAAATTTGTGCACAGAGGGTACAGTAAGATGCCATCCTGAAAAAATATTTTATTAATCTTGCTAAGCATCCAGGGCAACCAAGCTTAGATTTTAATGTCATTTCTTAGTTGGATGAAAAGTGAATCACCTATCTACAAGCATTTAAATCATGTTCTTGCATCATATAGCAAAGTTGTCACCATTTGCTTAAAACAGGAAACAGGAACAGGAAAAGCCACTAACTGAGAAGACATGTGAGATCCTTTTGTTCTGTGCCTGAATAGCCAACAGTAAAATAAATAAATAAATAAATAAATAAATAAATATTCTGACAATGAGCTGGTAAAGTCTGGTTGCTTGAAACCATCTCTATTTGGAAATCTTGTGCAAGTTTTCTAAGAGTTTAGGACAGAAGAATACTTAAATAGGCAAACATGATTAGATTGTCAAGACGTTGTGACATTATCAAAGGAACAATATAGCATAAAAACTTACCACATTTTTTTTTTTGTACCATGAGTTCATCAGAAGAATATTTAAGATGAAAAGATGTGTACTCTGAGGCACTTCTTCCCCCAAATGTTATATAAATAAATTAGTCACTTACCTAGAAAAAAGAACAAATAGAAAATAATGTCAGTATTATTCTGTCCAAGCAATGAAACAGTTATAAGAATGTGGCCTCATGTCATCTTTCTATAATAGGCTTCTTTGGATCTCTTCTTTAAAAAGGGAGTGAGCCTATGTAGAGATGTAAATACAAGCAGTACATATGACAAAATAATTTGCCTTATTTTATTTTAATTGATATTTTAAATTAATGCTAAATCAAACTATTAATGAAATTACATAGAAGGAGGGGCAGAATCTGGGTGACCTTAAAAGAGGTATCAGTCTAGAATACTTTATTTTATTTATTTATTTATTATTTATTTATTTTGTCACAACAATATATGTAACTATCATACAGAAAGGTTATATAGTATATAAAGGTATAAGCATATATATATATAGCGCTCCATGGCATAGGGCCGGGTTATTTACGGGACCGCCTACTGCTACCGAATACCTCTCACCGACCCGTGCGCTCTCACAGAGAGGGACTCCTCAGGGTGCCGTCAGCGAGGCAGTGTCGTCTGGCGACGCCCAGGGGAAGGGCCTTCTCTGTGGGGGCTCCCACCCTCTGGAACGAACTACCCCCAGGACTTCGTCAACTTCCGGACCTCCGAACCTTCCGTCGCGAGCTTAAAACACACTTATTCATCTGCGCAGGACTGGATTAGATTTTAAATTTATTGGTTTTAAATGGGTTTTATTTTTTATATTGTTTTTAAACATTCGGCCTTTTAGAATAAGTTTTTTAATTGTTATTTTAATCTGTATTTATGTGTTTTTATTTGCCTGTGAACCACCCTGAGTCCTTCGGGAGATAGCGGTACATAAATACGATATATATATATATATATATATATATATATATATATATATATATATATATATATATATATATATATATATATATATCTTTGGTTGTTCGGGTTTTCTCCCGTGTAAGATTGGAAGTGTCTTGGCGACGTTTCGACGAAGTCTCATTCGTCATCTTCAGGCTTCAACCGTGCTTCTGGGAGCAATGTGTGATCGCAGCTGTTTCTTCCTTTTAACTGCTAGTGGGGGTTTGAACTGATTGGGTGGGAGCTTGGCTGTGCTCTGATTGGATAGGGGTTTTTCTGTGCTCTGATTGGATGGGGGTGTGTCCTGTGTTGGTGGGGGCTTGGTTGTGCTCAGTCTAGTCTGTGCTGCAGGGGGATTTGAGCTGGTGAGCTGCATAGCTGTTGTTTGGCTTTGTGGTCGTGCTACATCTTCATAGTGGGTGTCAGTCTGCTGCATGAATGGATTGGAGGGATTTGAAATGGCTAATGTTGCAGCTGCGGTCTGGCTTCTGGTCCTTGGTCGTGCTTCATGATCAGTGTGGGTTTGGGTCTGCTTTCTGGGTGGATGTGCGGTGGTGACATCCTGTGTGGACCTTGTGAGTGTGGGTCTGGTGTCATTCCTCATGTTAGGGACTCGTTTGTCAATAAGGGCGGGTTTCCAAATGGCTGGTAGGCGGGAGGTGTCATCTCGTTTGTTCATGCTGTGTGGGCGTTTTTCTATCTCAATGGCTTCTCTGATTATTCTGTTGTTAAAGTGTTCAGTTTTGGCGATAGTTCTGGTCTTTTTAAATTCAATATCATGTCCTGTGACTCTAAAATGTTGGACCAGGGAAGAAGTTGGTTCCTCTTTTTTGAATGAGTTCTTGTGTTCTTCAATGCGTGCACTTATTCTTCTGTTGGTTTGTCCAATGTATGTGGTGGGGCAGGCGGTGCATGGGATTTCATATACTCCTTGATTTTCTAACTCAATTTTGTCTTTGGGGTTTCTTAGGATGGTGGATATTTTTCTGTTTGTGCAGAATGCTGTCTTGATGTTGTGTTTGTGGAGGATCTTGCTGATTCTGTCTGTGGTGCCTTTTATATATGGGAGGAGGGCTGTGCCGTTTTCTTGTTCTCTGTCTTGGATTTTAGTGGGGGGTTCTTTTTGGATTAGCTTGGTAATCTTATTTGTTTGGAATCCATTGGATGTTAGTACGTTAGTGAGAGTGTCTAGTTCGGGTTTTAGGTGTTGTTCATCAGCTAAGCATTTTGTTCTGGAGATGAGTGTCTTGGCTACGGAGTTGATCTGTGCTGGGTGGTGGTGTGAGAGTGCGTGCAGATAGCGGTTTGTGTGTGTTTTCTTCTGGTAGATGGTATGTCCTAGGGAGCCATTGGGTTTTCTGTAGACTAAGACATCCAGCAAGATTCTCCACAAACACAACATCAAGACAGCATTCTGCACAAACAGAAAAATATCCACCATCCTAAGAAACCCCAAAGACAAAATTGAGTTAGAAAATCAAGGAGTATATGAAATCCCATGCACCGCCTGCCCCACCACATACATTGGACAAACCAACAGAAGAATAAGTGCACGCATTGAAGAACACAAGAACTCATTCAAAAAAGAGGAACCAACTTCTTCCCTGGTCCAACATTTTAGAGTCACAGGACATGATATTGAATTTAAAAAGACCAGAACTATCGCCAAAACTGAACACTTTAACAACAGAATAATCAGATAAGCCATTGAGATAGAAAAACGCCCACACAGCATGAACAAACGAGATGACACCTCCGCCTACCAGCCATTTGAAACCCGCCTTATTGACAAACGAGTCCCTAACACGAGGAATGACACCAGACCCACACTCACAAGGTCCACACAGGATGTCACCACCGCACATCCACCCAGAAAGCAGACCCAAACCCACACTGATCATGAAGCACGACCAAGGACCAGAAGCCAGACCGCAGCTGCAACATTAGCCATTTCAAATCCCTCCAATCCATTCATGCAGCAGACTGACACCCACTATGAAGATGTAGCACGACCACAAAGCCAAACAACAGCTATGCAGCTCACCAGCTCAAATCCCCCTGCAGCACAGACTAGACTGAGCATAACCAAGCCCCCACCAACACAGGACACACCCCCAGCCAATCAGAGCACAGCCAAGCTCCCACCCAATCAGTTCAAACCCCCACTAGCAGTTAAAAGGAAGAAACAGCTGCGATCACACATTGCTCCCAGAAGCACGAAGCTGAAGCCTGAAGATGACGAATGAGACTTCGTCGAAACGTCGCCAAGACACTTCAATCTTACACGGGAAAACCCGAACAACCAAAGACCTATATACAAACACCGTGAAAATATATATATATATATATATATATATATATATATATATATATATATATATATATATATATATATATATATATATATATATATATATATATATATATTTGTTTTCTGAGGTTTTCACGGTGTTTGTATATAGGTCTTTGGTTGTTCTTTTCTCGTGTAAGATTGGAAGTGTCTTGGCGGCGTTCGAAGTCTCGTCGTCATCTTCAGGCTTCAGCTTCGTGCTTCTGGGAGCAATGTGTGATCGCAGCTGTTTCTTCCTTTTAACTGCTAGTGGGGGTTTGAACTGATTGGGTGGGAGCTTGGCTGTGCTCTGATTGGATGGGGGATTTGAGCTCACCAGCTCAAATCCCCCTGCAACACAGACTAAACTGAGCACAACCAAGCCCCCACCAACACAGGACACACCCCCATCCAATCAGAGCACAAAACCCCCCCCATCCAATCAGAGCACAGTCAAGCTTCCACCCAATCAGTTCAAACCCCCACTAGCAGTTAAAAGGAAGAAACAGCTGCGATCACACATTGCTCCCAGAAGCACGAAGCTGAAGCCTGAAGATGACGAATGAGACTTCGTCAAAACGTCGCCAAGACACTTCCAATTTTACATGGGAGAAAACCCGAACAACCAAAGACCTATATATATATATATATATATATATATATATATATATATATGAAGAAGAAAAGAAAAACAATAGGACAGGAACGGTAGGCACGTTTGTGCGCTTATGCACGCCCCTTATGGTCCTTTTAGGAATGGGGTGAGGTCAATAGTAGAAAGTTTTTGGTTAAAGCTTTTAGGATTATGAGAAGAGACCACAGAGTCAGGTAAAGTATTCCAAGCACTGATGATTCTGTTACAGAAGTCATATTTTCTGCAATCTAGATTAAAGCGGTTGACATTAAGTTTAAATCTGTTGGTTGCTCTTGTATTATTGCAATTAAAGCTGAAGTAGTCTTTGACAGGAAGGACATTACAATAGATGATTCTATGAGTTAAACTTAGGTCTTGTCGAAGGCAACGGAGTTCCAAGTTTTCCAAGCCCAGGATACCTAAGTAGACACAAGTGAACTAAGTCCTACCTTCCTTGAATTTCATTTACCTCATCTAATCCAAATAAGATGCTAATGTTAGTTGAGAAGATTCCTATGTTTAAGCATGATTAGTAATATATATCAATTTAATCGGACCTTAACTTTCACACCTGGCAAATTACTTCCCATGAATTTATAATTTGTTCCCCTTGTCTCACATCAAAATTTACAGTTTGGCGGAAAATTTTGGGAGCTCTTGAGCTTGCATCTGACACCTTGGGAAAGTATAAATGACCCTTTTCAAAACTGATAAATAATATAGTTTATTTAAATAAAGGCTTTATACCTTTTAACCCAATAGTAATAAGAGATCAAGTAAGGACATAAACAGAGAGATAGAAAGTACTTTTTTTTTATTTTTCAAGTTTATAAGCCCCTTCAATCACACAACCAATTTTTAATGCCATTTAACAAGTAAAACAATATATTGATAATAATAATTGCTATTATTGCTACATTTTGAGGAAGCATTCTACAATATAGACAATCGTAAACTTCAGATGTGACAGATTATGGCAGTCTGAAAAAAGTAATATAAGTAACCAAGACACAAGGGATATGTTGGTTAGTAAATTACAGCTCAAGGTGCAAAATGTTCGGGAAGAATGGATTCAAATTATTTAATGTCCTCCACTGTAATGAACTTCTAAATAAATTCAGGTTGGAATACCTATCACAATATCCAGGCTTCTGGACTTTACTTCAAATTAATGGAAAAAGTAATGGAATCTATCATCAACCAATCCATGACCCTCCACCTAGAAACAAACAACCTACTCTCTAAGAAACAATCTGGTTTCAGAAAAAAATTATCATGTAACTACAACTTCTCCACTGCAAAAACATATGGACTACTAATCTTGATCAAGGCAAACCAATAGATGCAATCTACATAGACTTCTGCAAAGCTTTTGACTCAGTAGTACACATAAACTTCTCCTAAAACTAAAATCCTACGGCATTTCAGGACCTCTTCACAATTGGATAAATGCCTTCCTGTCAAACAGACAACAAGTGGTCAAAATTGGCAATGTCTATCAAATCCTGTCCCTGTCAAAAGTGGCGTTCCTCAAGGTAGTGTTCTTGGACCAACGCTCTTCATACTATACATAAATGATCTCTGTGACCATATCTCAAGTTATTGTGTTCTCTTTGCTGACAATGTCAAACTATTTAACACCACCAACAATAGTACTACCCTTCAAAAAGACCTTGATTTTGTATCCGATTGGTCTAAAACTTGGCAACTCCAAATCTCAACCAGCAAATGCTCAGTCTTATAAAAGAACCCAAACACTAAGTACAAGCTTAATGGACATTATCTTACAGATGACCCCCACCCTGTTAAGGACCTTGGAGTTTTCATATCAAATGATCTAAGTGCCAAAGCCCACTGCAACTATATAGCAAAAAAGGCTCTAAGAGTTGTAAACCTAATTCTGCGTAGCTTCTTTTCCAAAAACTCTACACTACTAACAAGAGCATTCAAAACATTTGCCAGACACATTCTTGAATACAGCTCATCTGTCTGGAACCCATGCCACATCTCAGACATTAATACAATTGAACGAGTCCAAAAATATTTTACAAGAAGAGTTCTCCGCTCCTCTGAAAACAACAAAATACCTTATTCCACCAGACTTGAAATCCTGGGATTAGAAAACTTAGAACTCTGCCGACTCCGACAAGACCTGTGTTTAACACACAGAATCATCTATTGCAATGTCCTTCCTGTTAAAGACTTCTTCAGCTTCAATAGAAATAATACAAGAGGAAACAATAGATTCAAACTTAATGTCAACCGCTTCAATCTTGATTGCAGAAAATATGACCTCAGTAATAGAGTTGTTAATGCTTGGAACTCACTACCTGACTCTGTGGTCTCCTCTCCAACTCCTAAAAGCTTTAACCAAAAACTGTCTACCATTGACCTCACCCCATTCCTAAGAGGACTATAAGGGGCATGCGTAAGTGCACAAAAGTGCTTACCGTTCCTGTCCTATTGTTTCCTTTCAATATATGTTCCTGTATATAAAGTTATGACAAAATAAAATAAAAAAATAAATAATTATGGCTTCTTTGTTTCTTACTGTGAGACCAGGCAAAAAGCCTCCAAAGGCTTTCTAGTACAGTGGGGTCTTAATAACCTTTCTCAGTTTCAGAAAATCTTGGAACTGCTTTCATCCTGGAGAGAATGCTCTTCCTCCAGATATCCAGGACTTCCTAAAATTCTAATAAGAATTAGAATTCCATTTTCCCCTGAAAAATCCATTTCCTAGATTTCATTTATTTCATTAATATCATGAAAAATGGATTATAGCAGAAATTAATACATGCATGTTATGCATTGTTTGTGTCACAGGATCTCTTGTCCTTAAATTAAAACTTATAAACATATCAAAACCTGTAAACATATAGTTAGCATTTCCTCAATTTATCAATAATATAAACAACTTATATTGAAGGGGAAATATAATAGCAAACTTTTTTTTTAAATTTACATTTATATCCCGCCCTTCTCCGAAGACTCAGGGCGGCTTACATTGTGTAAGGCAATAGTCTCATCCTATTTGTATATTTATATACAAAGTCAATTTATTGCCCCCCCAACAATCTGGGTCCTCATTTTACCTACCTTATAAAGGATGGAAGGCTGAGTCAACCTTGGGCCTGGTGGGACTCGAGCCTGCAGTAATTGCAAGCAGCTGTGTTTAATAACAGGCTTCATACAGCCTGAGCCACACCGCGGCCCTTTCTTATTTCTTATTTATATGAGGATGTAATCTTGGCATGTGTTACTTGCCACTTAAAATGTGGATAATTAAAATAATGCCTGAAATGTTCATAAAAAGCCTGCATATGTACATGTTTGTATGTGTATTTCACTAAAGCAATGTTCCTCAATGTGACAGTTCCTAGATGTGCTAAGTCATATCAAAATTCTCACAACACAGCTGGACACTGGAAGGTATAATTCAACTTTAATAAGCCACTAATATAGTGGAAAACCAACCAAAATTCAAAACCACTGCCCATGCACCTCAAAACACTGAAACAATGAAAGCAATGTAAGAATTCAAGTTAATACAATAATGTATTGTTTGAGTATGTAGCAAATCTGAAAATCAGGCCCTTCAAAGTTTAGATAAGACACAAGACATTCATTCCACTTGACCAGTAAGTTGGAGTCTTGATCATGTTCTCTAGAAAAATGTCCTCAAAGACTCTGTGTTATAACTTTAATAAGCCACAAAGATGAAACTCTGGACTTGCCTGCTTTCCATTTTTCTCTTTTTCTCCTGTTTTGTCTATCATTAGAATATGAAATTCTCTTCTAACGCCTCCAAACCCCCAATGTGTTCACAGCAAAGTGCTTATTTTATGTACCAACTAATTTGTGAATGTTAGTGAGAACTGTATGGGAAAAAAATCAGCAAAATAAAACTAAGAGCCTGCAAATGAATTCTCTCTATGCAACATGTCTGTACAGTCCCATTAGCAACTGCACAGCAGGCAATCGATTAGGGAGGGAAAAATGGCTTTTTTATGGTAATGGATTTTGAGACTCCTGGTGATAATTTATTTACTAGGAATTTTGCAGAGCTGGCTACTGCATCAACTAAAACCTTCAGGTTTTTTTTTAATGAGCTCCAAAGAAGCTTGTTTATTTTGTAGAAATATTGTTATTAAATGATTTGATATCTATTGATAAAATGTGCTTGAAATTCACTGCTGTAATTTATATTACAAATTACACCACTATTGACAAATGGCAATTTAATCCAGCAATTAACTTTAACAATGTGAATTCTTTTGCTGCCTTTTAAAAAGGGGAAATAATGACAAAAAGAAGAACAAAAAAGTTATACTATATTTAGTATATTTAGTAGGATAGACGTTATTCAACACACTAGAAGACCTCTAAGGTCTTCCAACTCTGTTATTCTATTCTGTTCTATTCAATAATACCGATGACACTTAGCTTACTTGGTTTTAGGGACTACACCTGAAATTAACACAACCATTTTATGTGCTTAAAAAAACCCAGCCTCTCAAAGATAACAATGTTGCTGTCCATTGTTAAGTAATGGCTGAATGTGTGTTTTGTGTGAAAGGTTCCTTGTTCGATTTCTGGTACCTCTAGGTAAAAATAACAAAAATTCAAATTTGTTATTTGAGGACCAAAAGCAATCTAGAATAGTAGAGTAACCAAACAGGCTGGAAACATTTTGTCCCTTGAAGATAAAGCATCTGCTTTTCTATATTTTGCTTGTATGTTTGTATATTTAGGTTTTATTATTGTTATAATAAAAGCATTTTGATTTTAGTGTTTTACATTTCTCTAATGGTTTGCAGTATCTATGACTCTCCACATTTCCATTATTACGGCTCATGTTTTAAAAAGTTGCCTTATTTGATAGAACTTCATTGGCACCTGTACCTCTTTAATGCATATGCCCTGATAAAATGAGAATCTGCTCTTTAAGGAGGAGCTCAGCTGCCTTCAGCAAGAGATACAGAAATAAAGAAAAAAGAAAAAAAGAATGTGAAAAGTGGTTTATGTCATTAACAAAAGTGTGGTTGAAATGGAGGTACTGCCATCCAGAGTGGATTTTCCATGCCAGCATGGCTGTCTGCCAGAAAGCAAATTAGCAGGCTATAAATCTGCCATGGGCTAGAGATAAGCATGCTCAAGGTTTATAGCAGGTAGCTAGAGTAAAACAGCCTTCATTTCTGCAGTCATACTGTTCTTGTGGTCAAGCAGGCATTTACAGTGGTGAGCTGTAAATCAGGCAGTAGACCCAGAGGATAAGCAAGAGACAAGGTCAGAGGAAATTCAAGACCAAAACATAGTAATGCAGGTCCTTCACAGCCAAGAGCTGAGGCTTTGAGAAGTTTTGCTCAAGTTATTTTCTTTTATTGGAAGTTGTTCTCATCAGCATCTAATCTGAGAACTGGCAAGAAATTACAGAAGCCATCCTGAGCATCCACTGGTGCATAGTTGAGATTCCTGAAATATTAGCTGCAGAAACTGCTTTCTTGTTCACACTTTAAAGCATTCGTTAAGTTCAGCTTTCTGCTTGTGGATCTTCATATGTGTCATCACTTTGGATTAAGTGGCTCCTGAGTTACTGTCAGTGAGTACCAGCAAGGATCTTATGAACTTGCTGGGTGGCTCCAGTATTGCTGGAAAGTCCACAGATAAGTCTACTGTCTCTTTATGTTTCCATCTCCAATTTCTCCTATCCCTCTCAACTGAAATCATATCCACCACCAGGGTGGAAGAAAAGAATCAGGACAAAAAACAAATCTATATAAGAAAGAAGGAACTACCTTGACAGGCTCCAGAAATTGACAGAAATATCTGGATGAACAGGCTGACAAAAGGTAGGCAAACAAGTAGAGACCAGACTCAATGAGGAGAGTAATGCCCTCAGTGATCAATACCAGCTATCTTTCATCAAAGTGATCTTACTTTGAGTATCAACAAATGGAAAACATTAATTCAAGTTTTGGTTAAGCTATAACAGGCTGGATATGGGCACAAGGCAATCAAAAAGAGGCACAAGACTTAAAAAGGAAGCCAAACTAAGGCCTAAAAGACAGCATAGCATAGCATAGCATAGCATAGCATAGCATAGCATAGCATAGCATAGCATAGCATAGCATAGCATAGCAAGAAAGACTATGATGGAGAAATCAAAAAGTGGCTAAAGTCAATTTGGCCAACAACTGGATGAGGGCAGCAGTTCTTAGGTTCCATAAGCCAGGGATAAATTCCTGAATTCCACTGCATAGACTCTAGAGCAGGAGTGTCAAACTCAAGGCCCAGAGTCCAGATCTGGCACAGGGGTTGCTTAGATCTGGCCCATGTGGATGCCCTGGAAACAGGGAAGGAGTGGCCTGTGGTGCCTCTGCCAGAGAAAATGGAACTCGGGTGGGCCATGTGTGGCTCTCCGGAGCTCCATTTTCACTGGCAGAGGGTTGCAGGTGGCCGTCACAGCTGAAAATGGAGCTTGGGAGCTTGTTTTCACTGGCAGAGCACTCAGGCCACCCCTGGTGCCCCCTGACATGAGTGATGTCGAGCTGCCCATGTCCACCCTGGTTATGGTCATCCTGGCCCCCAGAGGTCAAACACAACCCAGATGCAGCCTTCAATGAAATCGAGTTTGACACCCCTGCTCTAGAGGAATGCCACCAAAAGCCAGAAGGTTGACCATGATGTGGAAAGCTTAAAAACAGTGAGCATAGGATCTAAGAGCAAATACAGAAAGGACTAACCTAGAAAAAATGGAAGTCTTTGAACAAATAATGTCGTTTTATCATTACATTCCAGCCATTCAAGTCATCCTATTTGGTGCCTCTAATACCTACTAAATTGTTTTGTCTTTCTGGAAAAAAGAATCTTAAGTTCATTTTGTTTATTTTCTATACTTGGAGCACTAGTGGATAATGAAACATATGAGCCAGTGATAAAGCACCATTATATCATTCCTTTCTGTCAGTGTTTTTGCCTCCAACCATCACAGGATTCAGGTTAAAGCCCTCCTAATCAAGCTTGCCAAGTTTCAATGAAACACATTTTTATCAGTCCTTGTGAGGTGCAACTCATCTTGTGCCAGGAGTACATCATCCAGAAAGCTCAACCTTGGTTCCCAGAAGTCAAATCTCTCCTGTCAACACTATTTGCGTAGCTGCTCAATCAGTTGTTGTATTCTGATTTTCCCCCTGTAATCTTGCATGGAGAAAAAGGAGGGAAATAATGTCACCCAGATTTCTAGTTTTTTGAGCATCCTTCTAAGATACTATAATTGTCTATAATACTATAGCTGTTCTTTGTGGTATGATTTCTTTCCATGTGAATGAACCTTAAAATTATTATGTCATATTTCTGATCCTTTCTTCTGGCAGACAGCACACTTCTATGAGCCAATGGTCAACCTGGCACATGTTTTAGTTTGTAAGCTCCAATTATTAAAATTATCACATCATGGTAACCATAACTACTAGACAAAAGCAAAATATTATAATTTTCTATATCTCATTTCTTTCCTCTAATGGTCGTTTAGATTTCTTCCAGATATGGTATCTCTAATCTTTGGGCACAACACATGTCTGCATGAAAGTGCTATATAGCAATCTTTGAGGAGCCATAAAGGTATGTCAGCATAACGTAATGAAAGGCTGTTCTGGCATAGTAATGAAAAGTATGCCTGAAATTATTGAGGAACAAGTTAAGGAAAGTGATGGAAGAGTTCCCTCCCTTTGTTTTCCCTCCTACCACGTATCACCTGCTAGTAAAATGAGCAGGCTTGGACATGTGTAGGTGGGTGCTTGTTTTGCAAATGTTAAACTGTTATGAATATTCGAGAGATGGAACCACTCCATGCTTATTACCCTCCAGTCAAATTATTTTGAACATGATACCAACATTCTTAGAACAGTGTTCAGAAATACTCAAGTCAACAGTTCACAGACAAAGAAGAACTACATGCATGGGATGAAGCAGGAAAAAGTGACAGATAATGGCATCTGAGGCTATAATACGCAGCTGACAGAATCTGGGTTTTTTTCCCAGTTTGAATTTATCTTCAGTGTTCATAGGATAAGCATTTTCTCAGGAGAGCACTAGTTCTTTTTTTTTTAGCGCTCTTTCAAAAAAACACTAAGTCCATATTTATAAGGATCCTGTGTAATTACTATGTATTATTTATTTAGCTTTATGGCCTGTCAAAACTGAAGATTCTACATGGCATGCAGAATAAAAAACAGCATTAAAAATGATATAAATCTGCCATTAGGTATTATAGTGCATGGAGGAGAAAGCTGCACCTATGTGTTCTCTATCCTCCAGTGGTCGGGATTACAAATCACCCTGATCTCTGGCATGTTTGAAGAGTTTTTTTTAAAGGGCTTTTCTAAAGTATGGAAAGGTGGAGGCCAGATGGAACTCCAGGGAATTGTGTTCCAGAAGGTAGGGAATAGCAAGCGAGGGTCATGGCTCCAACATCCCATGAGATGACACCACTTAATCAGTTGGACTTGAAATATGCCCATCTGCCCATCTGTCTGATTGCACAGCACAGGCCGAAACATTAGAGATAAGTGGTCCTATAAATTACCAAGTCCTGCACAATGTTAGACTTTATAAATAACAAATGGCACCTTGAACTAAAGCCAACAACCAACAACCAGAAGCCAACTGGTAACCTGGGGAACAAAAAACACCCTGTTTAAAAAAAAGTGCTTGATCTTGCTATGTTTTATCCTGCATTTTATATTTGCTTAAATTTATTTTCAGAATTTCTCTACAGGCAAGGTTACTGAGTGACACACAACTTTACTTTGATAATGACCTACATTTACAAGTTAATTAAAAGCACCAAAGTGATCCCTAAAATGAAGCAGTGTTTGATTTATTTTTTATTCATTTCACCTCAGGAACATTTCTCCTAGGGGGTCCAGCAATAGTCAGCCAGCATATTGGGAACCCACCTGCCTTGGCACTGCTTCTCCAAGTTTGAAATGTCCTAGTGAAATTGTTCACCATGCTGTACCAAGATTGTCAGGGAAAAATGCGATTGTCAAAGAAATGAGTTTTCAATGATATATTCCATATCATTGGTATGACTTCAGGAGATCACTAATTTGTGTTGGTTTCTTGTTTTATTATTTCCCAAGAACATTTTTATAGATGGTTTTGAATGATTGATAGGTGCTCTTTCAATTGCATTGAACTGTTCATCAAATCTGTTATCTTTTATTAATTTTTTTTATCTGAAGCCCTAAAATTGATCCTTCATTTTAGCATCAGTAATCCTGGGAAATTGATTTTTCAGTACAAGTAGTCCGTAACAATTGGGGCTGGAACTCTCATCACTAACTGATGAGATTGTTAAGTAAGTTGACCCCATTTTTGCTGTAGTCATTAAGTGAATCACTATGGTTGTTCAGCAGATCGTAGAGTTTAAGCAAATCCAGTTTCCCCCATTGACTTTGCTTGTTAAAATCCCACTGAGAAGGTTGCAAATAATGTTCATGGAATTTACTATTGTAAATACATGCCAATTGCCAAGCACCCAAGTTTTAATCATATGACCACAGGGATGTTGCAACAGTCATAAGTGCGAGGAATGATTAAAACTCATTTTTTTCATCAAATCATAACTTTGGACATGAAATGAATAGTTGAAGTCATAGACTTATATGAATCCAATTGCTGGTTTATTTATCATTTTAAAAAAACACTTTTTCATAAGTGTAGGTTTGATATCCAAAGGAGGAAAGAAAACTTTTCAAGGTGAGCAAATGGACATTTTTTTTCCTGGAACAAGTGAGGTTCATTTTAACTATTTCTTTGGAATGTTTTTCCTTTCCTTTCCTTTCCTTTCCTTTCCTTTCCTTTCCTTTCCTTTCCTTTCCTTTCCTTTCCTTTCCTTTCCTTTCCTTTCCTTTCCTTTCCTTTCCTTTCCTTTCCTTTCCTTTTTTTGCTTTTCCACTCACACAGATTAAAAAGGATATGATACAGTCATAGGTAAAGGTAAAGGTTCCCCTCGCTTATACGTGCTAGTCGTTCCCAACTCTAAAGAGCGGTGCTCATCTCTGTTTCAAAGCCGAATAGCTATCGCTGTCCAGAGACGTTTCTGTGGTCTGTGGCCGGCATGACTAAATGTCAAAGTCGCACAGAACACTGTTACCTTCCCACCAAAGGTGGTCCCTATTTTGCTACTTGCATTTTTTACATGCTTTCGAACTGCTAGGACAAGTAATGGGAGCTTAGCCCATTACGTGGCACTAGGGATTCAAGCTGCTGAACTGCCAACCTTTCGATCGACAAACTCAGCATCTGAGCCACTGAGCCACTGCACCCCTTTGAGCCACTACGTCCCTTGATACATTCACTTGATACAGTCATAGACTAGGTCCAAATCAAAAAGAAAACACAATGTGAGACAAAAAATAAAAAGCACAATAAAACCCAATAAGTATAAAATTGGTATGAACAAAATGTGACACATTTTACAAAATACAGTATAAAACAAAACTTAGCCATGTTAAGAGAAATATGATCAAATGATTTAATACTGGCAACTGTAAACACAATGGATCTGGATGGCCTGCAAAGGTATTTTTGTAATAGGAACAATATAAAAGAAGGTGCCTCAGTGTATCAAGGGCTTTTTCATAAAAAAGCAAAGACTTGCTCAAATGGAATGTTTGTGGGTTCCCCTGGAGAACAGCTGTTGGGGAGTGATTAAATCTTAAATTTGGGAACAGTATTTGTCTTAGATATCTAACTGAATTGAAGAATGGTGAAGGACA
This sequence comes from Ahaetulla prasina, assembly GCF_028640845.1. Lineage (NCBI taxonomy): Eukaryota > Metazoa > Chordata > Lepidosauria > Squamata > Colubridae > Ahaetulla > Ahaetulla prasina. The sequence continues at coordinate 34,215,553 of NC_080543.1, read as the reverse complement.
GCCCACAAGAATGTATCTTGGGTATTGCCGTTTGGTCTAAATGAGCACAGTCAAAGGGTTTTTAGTTCTAGCCCTTTGGTTTCTCATGCAATGCCCTGTCCCAGTGACGCAAAGTCATAAATTAAAATAGATATGTTAAGTCCATGGGAAAATGACCATCATACAAAACAACAAAAACAGCATTATTTTGTGTATCCTGTTTGAAACCTGAGCAGAAATCTAGTGACCATCAGATCTTTGCAGATATTCCATTTATAATTTTCATACTGGATCTTTCTCAAAAGTAATTTCACATTCTCATATGACTCTTTCATGTTATCAGCATGGGCTAAGGATATAGAAGATAACTTATTTCCTTATATAAAAGGAAGTTTTCCACTTAATTTTCAAGGAATGCTCCATTTTCATTTTGTTCATGGCCAAAATCTTCTATAACTGAACAACAAAACACTGGTTCCCCTTCTTGGGGAAGTGAATTAGTTGATGTTTGGTCTTTTACGTCCCTCCAAACTATAGGAATATCAAATGATATTAAAAGTTTTACATATGTTATATGACAAATATGAGATGCTCCATTCTTACCTTGGTCAACTTCTGTGCAATCTAATTACAATTCATAGCATTTTTGATGAGTGGGGTGAAGTTTCATTTGTGAGGTTTAAGTTTAACTCAGCACATACATGTAGCAGTAGTCTCTGAATGATTTACATAGTTCTGTGGCTTGATAACAGTCTCTAGATAAATACACCACCATTAAAATCAATCTAAGTTTTAATTTGAGTGCAAAAAATATATATTTAAACTGTTCATACTGTGAGCTATGGCACCAGACTGACAAGATATTACTTTCCAGACAGACCCTGGGTAGTGATGACTCAACCTGCAGTGTGCTAGTGCTATTTGTCATGTCTTCTATATATTTGTTTAGTTTATTTATGTTAAAGAACAATAAAGCTACCTAGAATTGTTAAAATATAGTAGTTAAAATATAATATTGTAATATTACTAACAGAATAGAATAATAAAGATGGGATCATAAAAATTTAGCCTGATAACAAGAATGATATTTTTTAAAAGAATCAGCATGAAAAGTCTGTTTAGAACAACTATTACAATTCACGTGACTAAATTGTTCTGATCAGTGTAATCAATACAGTTTACAGAATAGACATCTGACACACATTATTGAAGTGGACCTATACAGTGGTGAAATCTAATTTTTTTTACTACTGGTTCTGTGGGCTTGGCTTGGTGGGCATGATGTGGCTTAGTGTGTGTGGCTTGGTGGGCGTGGCAGGGGAAGGATACTGCAAAATCCCATTCCCTCCAGGGGTGGGTTCTACTTACCTTTACTATTGGTTCGCATCGTGCACGCTCACGCACGCTCACTCTGCTCGCATACGCAGAAGAGTTTTGATGATTTTTGGGTCAGTGGGCGGAGCCTCCTGCCAGTTTTATTACCGGTTCTATAGAACCAGTCCAAACCAGGGGCAACCCACCACTGTTTCTCTCCCCACTCCTGGGGAAAGGATATTGCAAAATCTCTGTTCCCACCCCACTCTGGGACCAGCTAGAGGTGGTATTTGCCGTTTCTCCGAACTACTCAAAATTTCCGCTACCAGTTCTCCATAACCTGCCAGAACCTGCTGGTTCATCCCTGGACCTATATCTCCTTGCACTGCCATTTTCTGGCCAGCCCTTGCTTTCAAGTGGCTTTTGAGCCACTCATGGAGTAATCCAGATGTGATGAGCTCTCTGTATCAAACCAGATGCCCTTGAAAAATACAGGTATTTAGCCTCCCTTATGGTTCAAGACAAAATGGTCATGAATACAATTCACAGTGATTGGAGGAGAGAGATGGTGCCCACAACACCTAAAGTAATTAATGGAGTTCCTTTTGCAGATGTCATGCATACCCTATGTCAGCAAACATATTGCCGATAAAGTAAAGCATGCTAGATTATATTGTGACAAAAGTTGTCAGAACTGTCCACAACTGGATGCAATTTCAATATTTCCCAGCTTACAATACTAGGATACATTGAAGATGATTATGTGCTTTAAGCTGTAATGAGAATTTTCTCCATAGTATTTCTTTATGAAAAGAAAATTTGAGATATTTTTAAATTTTAATTTGTGAATCAATAAGAGCTCTTCCTTTTTTCAGTTTTCTTCCCAAATATATACTCTGTAATATCTATGAGAGTATCAGCATTCTAGATCAGCAGAGTTTGTTCTCAGTTCAAAACACTAGGTTGAAATCAATTTAACAAAGATCTGACCTACTGTAAGGTTAGAAATGTGAAGCTTGGCAATAGCCCTGTTCGTTAGAAAACTAAGCAGAAGAAAACAAAAGAGCAACAAAAGCAGTCTGAGGAACAGCAGAAATAATATTTCTGATAATTTAAATGGAAAAACAAACCTTGTAATTAAATGGTGAAGCTATGCAAGTAATTTTAGGTGTTCTTCATCAAGCTGACAGCTGTTGATGGTAACTTCAGTTCTACAACTTCCTGTTTTCTTAGTTCTTTATCTTAAAATCATTTCTGGCTCAGCCAAAAAGGAGATTTTTTTTTTATAATTAGAGAGCTTAGATAGGAAATTGATAAAGAGAGATGTATTCCCATATGTGAAGAACCATGAAGCCACACTTCATGTTCTTATGGCTAGCTAAAGCTCATTAGATCTGATACTTTTAAATAAAATTAGTTAGCCAGAAAAGAATCTTTTTTTGCTCCTTCTAAAACATATTGTTCACTTGATAATGAACAGGTTAACTGAAGGACATTACTCTAGTGATAAAGTTGGCAAAAGTGACAAGCTATATTCTTTCATCTCAAGAAGGAATACCATTAGTTTACATCCTGGACTTGCAGTACTTCTTCTTCTTCTTGTGCCATATTCATCATTGGACATTGGCAATCATGTTAGCAATCCTATTTTATCAACTGCCACATGAAAAAGTGCTCCCGAGTTTTGTCCAGACCAGTTTCTTAGATTTTGAAGCCATGATCTTCTTCTTCTGCCTGGATCTCATTTGCCTTCAATTTTTCTCTGGAGGTTTAAGTGAAATATGCCGGATTTTTCTGAGTGTCATATCACAGGTCCAAAATATTCTAATTTTTGTTTTTTTATGGTTTTGATGATTTCCCCATGGCTTTCCCAGGCGGCTTATCACCTCGTCATTTCTGATTTTGTCAGTCCAACTTATATGTAGCAGCCGCCTCTAAATCCACCTTTCAAATGCTTCTAGTTTCTTCAAGTGACTTTCTGTCAGAGACCAAATCTCTACTTCATAGAGCAGGATAGAAAAGATGTAACATCTGACAAGCCTGATTTTCAATCTTAGGCTTATATCATGACTGCAGAAAACCTTTTTCATTTTGAAGAATGCTGTTTGAGCTTTCTCTATCTTTGTCTTTACTTCAGTGGTTATGTCCCAGCTTTCATGCAAATTAGAAGTAAGGTACGTGATCTTTTTTTCTAGTGGTATTCCTGCCAAAGTTATCGGTGGTAAATTAATGGGTTGTTTGCTGATGACCATGATCTTGGTTTTTTAGATGTTAAGCTTCAAGCTGTATTTTTCAGATATTTTTGTGACTGTTGATAAGGAGCTGAAAGTCTTCATGCTTACTGGTAAGCAGAACTGTATCATCAGCATACCTTAAATTGATGATTCAAACACCGCAGTATTTACCATAGCCATTCACCCTAGCCACAATTATTTATTTATATAAGTTTTAGAGCCAAACAGCTCAGCCAAGTGACTCTGGGCAGCTTACAATTCTAGAACTATAAAACAGTTAACACAATTAAAAATAATCAAAACAGGAAAAAAACATCTAAAAAGGAATACCTAAAAGTTGAGATCAACACTACATTCTGAAGAAGTTTATCTCAAAACAAACTATTTAGCAAGTCTGAACTTTGTTTGCCTTTTCCATTGTGCAAAAACCACAGTGAAGAGATAGATAGATAGTATTGTATATCTTTCCTTCTGAGCCTACAGACCCGTGTTGGCGAGCCTCTGGAATGCATGCTGGAAGTGGTATGCAGAACTATCCTGCGTGGAATGTGCAGCCTCACTGGTTCCTCTTCCATGCTCCTGTGCACACACGTGTGCCGGTCAGCTGGCCTTCACACTTGCAGGAGCACCAAAACCAGGAAGAGCAGCATTCCATCGCGCACGTGCACACTGGCACCTGAACTTCTGGGTTTCCATCATGCACATGTGTGACAGCCAGCTGTTCAACGGATGCACCGCCAGGCTGGAAACCTAATGTTCGGGTGCCAGCACATGCGTGCGTGATGAAATATTGCTCTTTCGGGTTTTGCCACTCCCACACACGCGAAGGCCAGCGAGGCCGTGCGATCCAAGCGGGATGGTTTTGCATGCCATTTCCAGCAAGCAGGTCGGCAGGTGGTGACGTAAAAGGTTAGCCATTACTGCTATAGTCCCACTGTTTCACTTTAAGGATCATTCCTATCTGAGGAATTGGGAGATCATAACACAGAAGGCTACTGCTCTTTTTTCTATTGGGGCAGGTCATTTATTTATTTATTTATTTATTATATTTGTATACCGCCCATCTCCCAAAGGACTCAGGGCGGTTCACAGCCAATAAAACAACAGAAAATATATAATACATATAAAACAGCAAAAAGAATAGAAAATTAATTCAATTGATGGCCTAAAACTTTTAAATACAAATTTAAAACCCCGTTTAAAACCCCTGATTTAAAACCTCAATTTAACTACGTTCACGCTACTCCTGCTCTTCGAAACAGCAACGTCTTCAGCTCGCGGTGGAAGGACCTGAGGTCGGGGAGTTAACGAAGCCCCAGAGGGAGCTCGTTCCAGAGGGTAGGAGCCCCCACAGAGAAGGCCCTCCACCTGGAGGTCGCCAGCCGACATTGTTTAGCTGACGGTATCTGAAGGAGGCCCTCTCTGTGAGAGCGCACTGGTCGGTGAGAGGCTAATGGTGGCAGTAGGCGGTCCCATAAATATCCCAGCCCTAAGCCATGGAGCGCTTTAAAGGTGATAACAAGTACCTTGAAGTGAACCCGGAAGACCACCGGGAGCCAATGCAGATTACGCAGGAGGGGTGTTACATGGGAGCCACAAGGAGCTCCCTCTATCACCCGCGCAGCCGCATTCTGGACCAGTTGGAGTCTCCGGGTACCCTTCAAGGGGAGCCCCATGTAGAGAGCATTACAGTAGTCCAGGCGGGATGTAACAAGGGCATGAGCGACCGTGCATAAGGAAGCCCGATCCAGAAAGGGGCGTAACTGGCGTATCAGGCGAACCTGATAAAAAGCTCCCCTGGTGACGGCCGTCATATGATCTTCTAAAGACAGCCGTGCATCCAGGAGGACGCCCAGATTGCGAGCCCTTTCCGTGGAGTCCAATAGCTCGCCCCCAATGGTCAGCGATGGAATTAGCTGACTGTACCGGGCCACCGGCATCCACAGCCACTCGGTCTTGGTGGGATTGAGTCTGAGTCTGTTCCTCCCCATCAAGACCCGTACGGCCTCCAGGCACTGGGACATCACTTCAACAGCCTCATTGGGGTGGTTAGGGGTGGAAATATAGAGCTGAGTATCATCAGCGTATAGATGACAACTCACCCCAAGACCACGGATGATCTCACCCAGAGGCTTCATATAAATGTTGAACAGAAGAGGCGAGAGAACCGACCCTTGCGGCACGCCACATAAGAGGCGCCTAGGGGTCGATCTCTGTCCTGGTTATGGCAGGAAAACAGCCTCACTCTGCAATTGCGACTTATCCTCCCATAAAACTCCTTGGTAGAATATACTTGGTCAACCAGAATGCACAGTTTCCATAATACATTTTTCGAAAAGCTAAAAGCTAACATATAAGACTATCTTAATTTTCTTGGATGGTGCTAATGCATTTTCAAAAGCAATATTGCAGTTTCCTGTCAATAGGGGTGAGAATAGTTTTCTCTCAATTATCCTTTTCCTATCAACAAAAATATGTTCTTCTTGGATATACACATTTCAATGTTCCTAGCAATCTATCCCAAAGTTTCTATGAAACAAAACAGTTTAAAACTACTGTCAGGGGTGAGCAGCTGTCATCATAGTAAGTTAATGTCTTGCTTAAGCATAAGACACATGCTTTAACTATCAACATTAATTCCTGAATTTTTGGGGAGATTTTTTGCCTGGTTACTGACCATACCTACTTTGATTTGCTGATTCTTTTTGATTTGGCCCCACTGTCCACCCAAAAAGTGAGCTTTGATAGTGTAGATGCAATTGAAATACAATCAAGATTATGACTTTTTAAGGGAGGAGAAAACCATAACGAACAGAGACAGATGAACTCCCAAGATAGAAATCCTGTGCTTTCATGCAGATGTCCTTCTAATGAAAAATGAAGAAAAAGCAAAACCGAGAGTGAGAGCACAAGCAACAGAATGATTTTTGAATGGAACTATTCCACAGAGTGTTAAGAAAGTTTTGGACAAGCTACTTAATTAGAGTTTTCAGCATTTTGGAAGCCTGAAGACAAAGGAAGAAAATATAATAAATGTACTTTATTTACAAGGGAATGTAAGCAGCTAAACAAACTGTTCTTGCTGTTTTTGGGGAATTTCAAGAATAAATGAGTGTGTGTTTCTCTTTTTTTAAAAGCCAGTCTTTCTTCACAAGTGGCTTCCTTTGGGGCAGTTGCATCACTTGATATAAAGCAGGAGTGTCAAACTCATATTGTCACGGCAGTGTCATGTGACGTATTGGGACTTTTCCTCCCCATGGCCAGCACATGACGCATCCAACCCATGGGCCAGGAGTTTGACAGCCCTGAACCAAAAATACTTCTGGATTTTAAAATATATTCAATAGGATAAAAGCTCAAATTTGGATTTGGTAGCAGTTTTAAGGGTTTTATTTATTTATTTTTATTTGTCACAACAGTATATATAAGCATAAGCATGAAATAACTATACAATATATAAACATAAATATAATCATAAGTATGTAATAACTATGTGAAATTGGATACAATCAAAGGGAACATTAGGACAGGAACGGTAGGTTCTAGGAGACTGAAATATTTCTTTAAGCAGGATAACTTATTTGCCATAGATTGAATGTTGAACCTCTATTCAGTTAGGCATATGGTCTCCCATCTGGTTTTTTTAACAGTCAGATTTATCAGAGGTAATGAGGAGTAATTGGTAATTAGCTCCTGAAAGTGGTATTGAAAACAGAATCCTTCCATCCTTGACATAATTTGCATGTTTGTTGATGGATTTGTATTGCACATTTCAAACTTAAATAGTTTTTTGGTAGATGTTTATTGCAACCAGATTCCAGAATGGTGAAAATAGTCGTTGGTTGGAAAGATCTACACACACACACACATACACCCACACCCACAGCCACCAGTAATATTATTCTAATTGGATATCATCAGAAATACATCCCCATTGTAAGTTAATATAATTAATACATTTGTATTAAAATATAATATTCAATACATCTTTTACCTTTAATACTTTAAAAGTTGGTTGATGCCTAAATTTGATTATTAAACTACAGTCTGATTTTTCTGTGTGGAAAATAATAATTATAATAATATGGCATTTATGGATTTCATATTATTATTACTCAAGAAATCTTAATATCTCAATTTAAAAGGACTTAATCCATTTAAATTTCCTATGAATTAAATCATTACTTTTGGAGTGGCAAATTACTAATTATATAATTACATTACTGCAGAGTCACTAATATAAAAATGCCTTGGCATCTAAATGAGCCTAATACAAAGTTACTTAATTTAATGTATGACTTTAACTGTAATAATTATTTACCTAAAACCAGAAGATATTGAAAATATCACAATACTTTTCATAGTGCCACATGATAGAAGTGTGCCATTGGAAATTAATTTATAATACAGCACTTTTTATTTAATAATGAGATATCATTATATGATGCTTTATAACCCAAGAGACTCCAAAGGATATTACAAATTATATGGTAGTACATGAGACCAACTATTTAAAACTAAATATTTTGAATCTGAAAATAGTATGGTTCTGGGCTGGGTCCTGTTTGATTTAAATATGCAGATTATCATTTGAAAAACAAACAAAACATTTCCTGTAAGTGTATCTTAAAATCACTGGATTTAAAACTAATTATTTTAAAAACCTATTGATTCAATAGTGTAGTTAATTATATATTTAACAATAAAATTACAGAATTATATGCATATCTGCAGAGAAGAAATGTCATCTAGTAGTTTATTACTGGAGTTTGTATTTTGCACAGTATACATACATAAGTAGAAACTGTCCAGTAAAGACTATCTAGAGCTAGATCCCAGGTACAAAACAGCAAGGGGAGCTGATTAAAACAATTACTGGTTGTGATAGAAAACTGTGTGTCTATATTGTCTGTCTTGTACCCACCCCACCCCCACCCCCCGATAAAAAAGGAAGGTATTTTCTCTTTAGAAAGCAAAGAGACAAAGAAATAAACAAAGAAGAATAGATTCCGTGCTTTTTTTTCTACACTTCATGTCCATAGTAATCAATTGGACAGAAGACACAAAGGGTCAATGATTTTGAAGCTACATCTCAAAATATATATATATTCACAATTACCTAGGTATTCCTCTGAGATAAGTGAATATAAGACTGTAGCTTTTAGTCTAACAAAAGAAATAGTATTCAAAAGGAATTAATCTTTTTACTGTTTTGTTTCAAAATTGTCTTGTACTATGAAATGCTCAGAGTTAATTTGGAGTTGGGCAGCACCTAAATTGAATAAATAAGCAAATAAATAATATTAGTTTGATTATATGGAAAGTTTGGTTTATGTTCAGAGACTGGAGAGGTAATATTACACTTGTACATTCATATACTTTCCTTTCACAAAAGTACTGAATTGAAATCAATCATATGGGAGTCAATTCACCTAGTCCAAAATTCTCTGTATAGTTTAAATTATCTGGAATGGAAGTAGTTTTTCCTATATCGATGGACTGCCTATTTTGAAATCATATGAACTATAAATTCTTAAAAACCTAAGGCAAGTAAAATCTACTGTAAGTCTTAGAGTGACCAACAGTGGAAAACATTACAATTTTTTAATTTCTTGGTTTTTAAACCAAGAAATTGATTTTTTAAAAAACCACTAGATATCTTAAAATGTTTAAAATAATTTATAGCTTAAAAAGGAACACGATTACCTGACAAAACATTTATTTATTTATCTATCTATCTTCCTTATAGTGAATAGTGGAGGAATATCTTGCAAGGTTATACAGAACAATAACCTAACTCATTGTCTGCCTTTCTACTATGTTGTCTGCTGCTTAGGTAATATAGTTGATCTCCAGGCCTGGATTTGATTATCATTCAACCAAAAGTTGTCCCTGGTATTACTCTGTAAAACCAAGAGTTAGAAAGAGATGGCAGCTATTGGCCACACTTGACATTGCTTTCATTCATTTGTTCATTCATTCAGTTTGTTGGGTCAACCCTTTCAGACAATATGATCCTGGATGGCTAATCTGAGTCATCACTAATTCATCAATAAACAATATCAATGTAAACATCTAAATATAATGGAAATAAAAACTGAGTGGATCTATGTCCAATATCATTCAAACTAATAACCCCCTAAAAGGGGGCTCATCTAGCTTGGGGGGGGAAAATATTTTTTCAACCTTCAGGATCATCCTAATCTCAGGGGTAGGTTATTCAACAGGGCAGGCTCTGTAACAAGATAAGCATATTCCCTAGGTCTAATCAAATTGTTTGCTTTATAGTAGGAACAAAAAGCAAGCCGTTCTTCACAGATCTTGTAGTATAGATAGATAGTTCCACAAAATGGTAAGTGAACATCTGTCTATCCTAGATTAGTTCAAATCACCAGGACCGGATGGATTACACCCCAGGGTTCTGAAGGAACTGGCAGACGAAATCTCAGAACCACTGAACTATATCTTTCAAAGATCCTGGAGCACAGGGGAACTGCCAGAGGACTGGAAAAGAGCTGATGTAGTTCCTATCTTCAAAAAAGGAAAAAAAAAACAGATTCAAGAAACTGCAGACCTATCAGCCTGACCTCAATACCAGGGAAGATTCTGGAAAAGATAATCAAGCAATGAATCATTAAACACCTAGAAGCAAACAAAGTAATAACCAAAAGCCAACATGGGTTTGTCAAAAACAGATCATGCTAGACTAATCTTATTGCATTCTTTGACAAAGTGACAAAATTAGTGGACCAGAGGAATGCTGTTGATATAATTTACTTGGACTTCAGTAAAGCATTTGATAAAGTATACCATAACCTACTACTAGATAAAGTAGAAAAATATGGGTTAGACAGCACCACCACCAGATGGATTCGTAACTGGCTGACCAACTGCACTCAACATGTAGTCCTCAATGGAACTACATCCACATGGAGGGAAGTATGCAGTGGAGTACCCCAAGGCTCTGTTTTAGGCCCAATACTCTTCAACATCTTCATCAATGACTTGGACGAGGGGATAGATGGGGAACTCATCAAATTTGCAGATAACGCCAAGCTGGCTGGAATAGCCAACACTCCAGAAGATAGGCTCAACATACAGAAAGATCTTGACAGACTAGAACATTGGGTGCTATCTAACAAAATGAAATTCAACAGTGAAAAAAGTAAGGTTCTACATTTAGGCCAAAAAAATAAAATGCACAGGTACCGTATATGTGGTACCTTGCTCAATAGTAGTACCTGTGAGAGGGATCTTGGAGTCCTAGTGGACAACCATTTAGATATGTGCAGTAGCTGCCAAAAAAGCCAACACAGTTCTGGGCTGCATAAACAGAGGGATAGAATCAAGATCACGTGAAGTGTTAGTGCCACTTTATAATGCCTTGGTAAGGCCACACTTGGAATATTGCATTCAGTTTTGGTCGTCACGATGTAAAAAAGATGTTGAGACTCTAGAAAGAGTGCAAAGAGCAACAAAGATGATTAGGGGACTGGAGGCTAAAACATATGAAGAATGGTTGCAGGAATTTGGTATGCCTAGTTTAACGAAAAGAAGGACTAGGGGAGACATGATAGCAGTGTTCCAATATCTCAGGGGTTGCCACAAAGAAGAGGGAGTCAAACTATTCTCCAAAGCACCTGAGGGTAGAACAAGAAGCAATTGGTGGAAACTAATCAAGGAGAGAAGCAACTTAGAACTAAGAAGAAATTTCCTGACAGTTAGAACAATTAACCAGTGGAACAACTTGCCTGCAGAATTTGTGAATGGTCCAACACTGGAAATTTTAAAGAACATGTTGGATAACCATTTGTCTGAAATGGTGTAGGGTTTCCTGCCTGGGCAGGGGGTTGTACTTGAAGACCCCCAAGGCCCCTTCCAACTCTGTTGTTGTTGTTGTTGTTGTTGTTGTTGTTGTTGTTGTTGTTGTTGTTGTTATTTACTTTGGATTTTGGGCTCGTTTTTCTTTATTTGAGGAGAAAAGTGTGTGTGTGGGGGGGGAGGGGTTGACCTTTATTTTAAAATGATTCAGGTCTACATTAGGACTTGAATTATCATTTTCAAATGTTTCCAACCTCAGAATTTTGATTGTCCTATCAGTTTTCAATAGGTAGTCAAAGAAATTTCTGGAGACTTTAAAGAAAGGACCCAGGGCTGCATAGAGGACTGGGCAACAAATTGCTGAGCCCTGATATATAAGCACAACTAATTGTGACACACTGTATGCCATAGTTCACAGAAAGTACAGCACAAAAGCAAAAGATATTCTCTTATAAGTAAAACTTCTTGTTGTTTTTAAACTATACCTACACACTATGTTGAACCCAGAAAAAAATGCTGATATTTTATTCTACAAAAGGAACTGTCATAGTATAGATTACTTAGAAGAGTGTATAAAAAGGGCAAGTATAAAAAATATTTGTCATTTGTCATATGCTGCTTTAAGCTGATCATGTTCTCTATTTGTGTATTTAATTATTTACTCCTATGTGAATTGTTTCAGTATATTGGATTTTCATGCATTGATTTTTGACTTTTCAGTCCATTTCTCCAATTTCTCAAATGTAGATTCTAGGCTGAACTTATCCTCCAATGTATTGGAGTTTGTTCTGAGTGATATGTTACTCATGAATTTGATTAGCATGCTCTCCACTCCATCGTCCAAGCTGTTAATGAAAATATTGAACAATGTTGTTTGATCCAAAGAAAGCCCATGTGAGTCTACAAATCAGCTCTAGGCAACCTTACATGAAAGTCTTAATAATAACTATTACACTCATATAGTTTGCTTAAATAGTTAGAAAATGTAATATTGTCCAGTCCTAGACTTCTGTGATTTGCTGGAATCTGAAAATGTCTTGGTTAAATTTCATTTAATAAAACCAGATCTTGAACCATAGCAAGAAGATACAGTTTATTTCTAAATTATATTTCCTGAATCTTTCTCCAACTTGGCATTTTTCAAATGATTTAGAATTTATTTATTTATTTATTTATTTATTTTTCATATTTATATACCACCCTATCTCCCTAGGGACTCAGGGCGGTTCACAGGCAATTAAAATACATATAAATACAGACTAAAACAACGATTAAAAAACTTATTCTATAGCCAAATTATTAAAAAACAGTATAAATAATAAAAACCCATTAAAACCAGTAAATTTAAAATCTAATCCAGTCCCGCGCAGATGAATAAGTGTGTTTTAAGCTCGCGACGAAAGGTTCGGAGGTCCGGAAGTTGACGAAGTCCTGGAGGGAGTTCGTTCCAGAGGGTGGGAGCCCCACAGAGAAGGCCCTTCCCCTGGGTGTCGCCAGACGGCACTGCCTAGCTGACGGCACCCTGAGGAGTCCCTCTCTGTGAGAGCGCACGGGTCGGTGAGAGGTATTCGGTAGCAGTAGGCGGTCCCGTAAATAGCCCGGCCCTATGCCATGGAGCGCTTTAAAGATTGTCACCAACACCTTGAAGCGCACCCGGAAGGCCACAGGTAGCCAGTGCAGTCTGCGCAGGATAGGTGTCACGCGGGAGCCACGAGGGGCTCCCTCTATCACCCGCGCAGCCGCATTCTGGACTAACTGAAGCCTCCGGATGCCCCTCAAGGGGAGCCCCATGTAGAGAGCATTGCAGTAATCCAGACAAATTCATGGCAAACATGGCCATGCTAATTCTAGGATTGGCAATTCTTGCGTGTTCTGGAAAATACCTGCTACACAAAGCTGAAATCCCCAAAACACTGCACGTTTTCTATAAAAGTTTTGAATAATTCTCAAGACTTGACACAGTGGAAACAATAACTTAGCTTTACAAGCTAGACATTTTATCCTTCGTTGCATTTGAAGTTTCTAGATCTGTAGACCAACAATAAACTTTGAAATCGTTTAAATCACAGCACCATCTAATATAGTGCAGCGTGGACAAGAACTCCTAACTGTTGAAAATCCATTCAAATCTCAGGAGCATCACCTGAACTAAACAGCATTACAAATTTACCTCAACACTTCATAAATGTATTTCCCCTTGCCTCAGGCCCAGTATTTACCAGTGATTTTGATCAATTATCATCACATACATAAGATTGGTTCCTAGAGGATTTTTCAATATTATTGAAAAATGGTGGTATGTATATGTACTCTCTTTAGTACATGTATATGTACTTTACTTTAGAAAGTATTCTCTCTATATAGGTAAAGTCACTTAGATGCTACAATAACCTTTCTAACCTTTTTCTTCCCAATATTGTACAATTGTTGCTTTAATGCCACTATAAACAAAACAAAGTTCTGTTTTTCCTCTTTTACACTGCAGATAGATAGATTTTATATTTATGAGTCAATCTGGGTTAATCTGGTGATTATGTGGCCACATTAATGTTATGCTCTCTGTAACAGCATGAAAATGGTTCACATATGTCTGGAACATACTGTAATGAGAAAAAAATGAGAAAGCAAATGTTTGAGTATCACAACACAAACAGCTTTTTGTATTTGTTTCCTAATGGCATAAACAAGTACTTAAGTCACAAGATTTGCATGGTTATGTTGTGACACTTATTTAATAAACTTGTACACTGCCTTTACACAAATTAAAACAGCTGGAGCTTTTACCAGACTGTTGTGAATGCTATCTTGACTTTTTTGACCATAATCTGTAGCCATCTCTGCCTGCCTTAATCACAAAGGCAAATCTAGGTGGTTTATATATTAGGAATTAAAATATATCTACATGCACATACAAACACACTCAAGACAACTGAAAAAATACAACATAATAAGAGTAAAAGTAAACAGTTTGCCGCTTTGCCGTTCCCCTTTGTGGATACTTGTAAAGTAGTTACCTTCTTTCAGAATTTTTTTCATTTCCTATTTTATCTTATAATCCTGACTTTTTTAAGCAGCATAATTTACTTGCTTTTAAGAAAACTAACACATTGTAAAGGGGTCAGTTTGAATTATCAGTATTTTTAAGGCTATCCTTGTAAAATCCTGAACTATATTGACTATCAAAGTTAATATATTTTCTTCAAGACTCTAGAATCGCTTTTTGAGAGACCTACAATCATGAAATTTGTATTTCTAGAGATGTATATTTTGAGTCATATATTTTGATTTATTTGGTATGTGTCAAATATTTGGTATGGATTATATAATAATTTTATGCCTAAAAATGGAAAAGTAATACCATTTTCTCCCTGAAACTTGTTTCTTCTGGTTAATTTAACCATGTTATCATTATATCCATGATATACATCAAACTTTGATAATTTACCATCACTAAATCGGCATAAATCAAGGACATAAAGAATTTAGCCTTACTATAATTGTATGTCAGAAGTTACCTAGGAATTCTCAAAAGTTTTCTTGGTAGGTGAAAAATTTATTTCTAAGAATATAACCTCTAACAATGAACCATTTCATTCATTTTTTGAAATTCCAAGAAGCCTAGTCACTATTTCTTGCCCTCTTATTTCATTTCCACCAATCCATTCATATCACATAATAGAATAACTTTTTCTATTCTGGACATTCCCCAGAATGTTGCACATTGTTTCCTCAATTCACCCTTACTTCTTTCAATACCTTCAATCACAGAGCATAACATGCTCATGTCACCATTATATGAGTTTCTATTTCTGTAGTCACTTGCAATGATTTAGATAACACCTATTCATGCACTATCTTTTTATGCATAAGTAAATATATATATTATTTCTAAATGTGTTAATTAACTTTATTCTAAAACCAGACTATCTACTTTCAAACTTATAATTTCCTTTCTCTTAATTCCATACACACTCAACATATCTATTTTTCTTTCATTTATTTTATCTGTTAATTCATGCCATTATCTTATAGTCCAAGCCCCAATAGTCATTACTAAATGGGTCATAGGTATTACTCTTTGCCACCATGTGACTGTTTTGATTGATCAAAAGCTTTCACAGATCTAATAGTTAACTCATTATTTTTTAAAATTAAATTTTATATATGGCTGTAATTTAATTGAACCACAATACTCAATTCCTTGCTAATGGTAATATCAATATTAGTCATTATTGGCCTATTTGAATTTGAATGCTATGGCATTCAATGTTATGCCAATCTACTCATGCTATTTTATGAAACTGAGGTCTTTGAACTCTAGAGTATGTCCTCAATCCACCAGGTGCAATACATGTAGTCTATTGGTAGATTGAGGATACTGATACACTTAGGACATAACATTTTCTTTCTATTTTCATAACTATTGGGGGTGGGGGAAGGGTTTTCTGTATGGCACTAATACAAGCATTGATTGCGACCATATTCCAAGATTGAAGTTACTCACAGAAGAAATGGAAAAAGTCCATATGTATATAGTTTTATATAGGCTGAAATACAATGCCCACAATGCCTTAATTACTTTTCCTTTCCAAGAAGCATGCAAAATAAATAAATAAATAAAAGAGTTTTGAAGAGTTTGCAGCCTAGTTAAAATTCTTACTATGAGAATAAATTCATGGAACACAGTAGACCTTCTTTCCAAGAAAGCACCAGAGTCTATTTCAAGTGACTATGTGAATGTTGCTCTTATTTTAAAAACATAACCTTAGCGCTGTACATGAAAACCTAAATAATGGAGCCTTTCTCCAAACATAGCCCAACTATCTTTTCTTAGGACTTTAAATTCACAGCCACACATGCCGTGTATCAGTTCTTGATTTTAGAGATGTGCTGCATTCTTCCAATATAAATTTGTTTCCAGTCTTACCTCTTCTTCTTCTTATTTATTAGTTCTAAACCAGTCTGCTGTACATGTTCCAGATGAGTAGGCAAGCTTGTGAACTCCCAGGGAGCAAGGTGGCAGACACATTGTAAGAATTTATATTCTGAATGTTAAAACTGAGAATTATACATTGACTTAACTTATTTATTGCACTTACCTTAGTAGAATAAAGTGTGCTTATATGTTCTGAGGTTACTGTGGATATTTCTGTATTGATTTGTCACAGCAAATCTCTCTCATAACAAGAATATTAGTTTTTCTTTTCCTTTTCCTGTGCTATTCCTATATTGATCTTTTTTAATATGTTCATTTTTTTCAACAGGAAACAGCACTATAGAATTTTTCACATTTTCCAATTTATCTGAAGCCATATTTCCTTAATTCTTTTTAATTCTATTTCATTATTCAGCGCAGATTGACATCAATGGTTCTTATTCAATCCTATTCTCTTGATTTCCCACAGTCATAAGTCACTTAACTTGTATCCATTTTTAAGATTGACAAGTTTCTGGGGGATGTGAGGTAGGCAAAACTTCTAATATAGGATTAATATTGGATAAAGAGGGTGACAAACCTACAAGGTAAACCAGGCTATGAAATCAGTATACTTTTAGAGTAACAGTCAGAGGTGGTATTCAGCAGGTTCTGACCAGTTCTGAAGAACCAGTAGTGGAAATTCTGAGTAGGGAACCAGTAAATACCACTCTGACTGGCCCCGCATCCATCTATTCTCTGCCTCTCAAGTCCCAGCTGATCAGGAGGAATGGGGATTTTGCAGTAACCTTCCTCTGGAGTGGGGTGGGAATGGAGATTTTACAGTATCCTTCCCCTGCTACGCCCATAAAGCCACACCACCAAGCCAATCCACACCACGCCCACCAAGTCACACCCACAGAACCGGTAGAAATTTTTTTGAATCCCACCGACTGGTAACAGTTATAGTAACAGAATCTTGCAATCTGAATACCCATTCCCTTTTTCAATTAATCTTCATGTAAATTAGACAGGGATTTGTCTGATATGTTTTATCAAATTGGCTTCTTGGAATGGGCTCAGGTTCTGCTTATTTGATCATTGCTTTGGTAACAGCTTTTCTTCCTATTCTTCAAGACTAGTCACTATGCCCTCTACAGAGGGGCATTTCACTGAGTTTACTTACTTAAGTTTTACTTTTTTCAAACAAACAGTCCAATTCAGTTATCCACCAAGAATCATGTTCAAATGAGGAAAAAGAATGCCCAGCCACCATACCATACATAAAATTTAAAAGTTGCAACTGCATCATATCTACAAAGCCCAGCTTGGTGAACAATGGATTTATACCATGTGTTGTATATCATGTCAAAATTTATTTTATGAATCAGTAATTCAGAGCTGAACAATCTAGCACATTTATAGATTTTGGAAAAAAGTTTAATAAACTTTAGAGTCTCAAATAATAGGAGGAACTGCTTTGGGAAGAATTGGATTGCTTTTTCAATATTTTTTGTTGTTTTAATGAATAAAACAGATTAGGTCAATTTTAAAATGGGCTTTCTGAAGAGAATTAAATAGTTCTTCTGTGTTGAGCACCAAAAGTAATTTTCTAGTTATTGATCTCCTTCACATGAATTCTTCTTGGGGATTATTGCCCTTTTCTATTTGTTTGCTCATTGCTCAATCATCTTTGCTCAATGGGTTTCCTCAAGTACTGATATTTGGATTTTGCTATGGATAAGAAGATTGAACCCAGAACTGGTCTCAAATGACAGGTCAGCCACAAACCTGCATGACCCATTCATTCTAGTCTCAGTTCTTTAGCTATAAAATTGAATGTAACCACTGTTAAAATTAATGCAAGAAATGCCAGTTAAGTCCCTCCATACTTGAATATTATTATGTACAGAATGTGCATGCCTAATTAATTGATATATTAATGTGCCATCAAATCATTATACAATCTTAGTGATCACATCCACTAGATAGATTTTTCCCCCCAGGACTCTATCTCCAACCTGATCCTTCAGAGCTTCTACTATCAATACAGTTGTGTCCATCCAACTTTTTTGTGGGTCATTCTCTTATTTTCTCACCTTCTACCTTTTTCAGCAATATAGACTTATAGGCCCAACATATAACAAATCCAATATTTGGATTTGTTTCTTTGGAATATAATTGTTTATTTTCTTAGCTTTCCATTATATTTTCAGTAGTCTTCTATAATTCCAACATTCAAAAAAGTGTCAGTACCACTTCCTCCTCCTCCTCCTCCTCCTTCTTCTTCCCCCTCCTCCTCCCCACTTTACCTCGTCCTCTTCCTCCTGCTTTTCCTCCAACTTTTGCTTCCATAGAGGAGCACAGGTAAAACCATTGCCTGAGTGATTCTTTTTGTACAGACACATCCTAGCATTAATTATCTTTTCCATAGCCTTTATTGCTATTCTACCAAGTGCTAGTCTGTGACTTATTTCTTGACTGTGGGTGTCTTTATTGTTGATAGCTGATCCTAACTTTGCATCATTTCAAAATCATCATTACCAACTTTAGAAATGGTTGCTGTACCTGTTCTTAAAGTTTGCTCTTCTTTATATTTAATTTTGATCCTTTTTTCAATGTACTCCTTAATTTTATGTTTTTGAAATAATTCAACTCCTGCAATGTTTCTAGTTGCATATTGTTTTAACATAACATAACATCAGAGTTGGAAGGGACCTTGGAGGCCTTCTAGTCCAACCCCCTGCCCAGGCAGGAAACCCTACACCATCTCAGTCAGATGGTTATCCAACATTTTCTTAAAAATATCCAGTGTTGGAGCATTCACAACTTCTGAAGGCAAGTCGTTCCACTTATTAATTGTTCTAACTGTCAGGAAATTTCTCCTTAGTTCTAAGTTGCTTCTTTCTTTGACCAGTTTCCACCCATTGCTTCTTGTTCTACCCTCAGGTGCTTTGGTGAACAGCCTGACTCCCTCTTCTTTGTGGCAGCCCCTAAGATATTGGAACACAGCTATCATGTCTCCCCTAGTCTTTCTTTTTGTTAAACTAGACATACCCAGTTCCTGCAACCGTTCTTCATATGTTTTATCCTCCAGTCCCCTAATCATCTTTGTTGCTCTTCTCTGCACTCTTTCTAGAGTCTCAACATCTTTTTTACATCGTAGCGACCAAAACTGGATGCAATATTCCAAGTGTGGCCTTACCAAGGCATTATAAAGTGGTACTAACACTTCACGTGATCTTGATTCTATCCCTCTGTTTATGCAGCCCAGAACTGTGTTGGCTTTTTTAACAGCTGCTGCACACTGCTGGCTCATATCTAAATGGTTATCCACTAGGACTCCAAGATCCCTCTCACAGGTACTACTATTGAGCAAGGTACCACATATACGGTACTGGTGCATTTTGTTTTTTTGGCCTAAATGTAGAACCTTACTTTTTTCACTGTTGAATTTCATTTTGTTAGATAGCGCCCAATGTTCAAGTCTGTCAAGATCTTTCTGTATGTTGAGCCTATCTTCTGGAGTGTTGGCTATTCCTGCCAGCTTGGTGTCATCTGCAAATTTGATGAGTTCCCCATCTATCCCCTCGTCCAAGTCATTGATGAAGATGTTGAAGAGTACTGGGCCTAAAACAGAGCCTTGGGGTATTCCACTGCATACTTCCCTCCATGTGGATGTAGTTCCGTTGAGGACTACACGTTGAGTGCGGTTGGTCAGCCAGTTACGAATCCATCTGGTGGTGCTGCTGTCTAACCCACATTTTTCTACTTTATCTAGTAGTAGGTTATGGTCTACTTTATCAAATGCTTTACTGAAGTCCAAGTAAATTATATCGACAGCATTCCTCTGGTCTACTAATTTTGTCATTTTTACTTTACTTTGTGCCTATTCACTTTGGAACTATTATATTGAACTAATGGAAGAAAATAACATTGCTTCTAGTAGACCAGATCAGTTTTCTACCCACCATTGAAGACAAGATACTCATGGGAGAAAAAAAGCCTGCAGTAAAGTTTTTTTTGTGTGTGTGGACATATCAAAAATAATCATTCTTTTGCTTCATCCATTAATGAATGACTCTTATTAAGGTTGGAGTTTTTCAAGGAGTACCATCTCCATTCCCCATTTGATAAGATAACTGAAGTTGGCACAATATTTTAAAATAAACAGGGAAAGAGGGAGAAGGAACACTCACAAAATTTAATTGTTCAATTTAGCAGCCAGTGTTGGACTACTTAGCATTTATTTGGGGCTCCTCTATAATGAAATATATTTCTCCATGTTGCACTTTATCATTTCACAGATATCATCCTTATCTTATGTTTTTGGCTTTTTCTGAGTCAGTTTAATTTCCTGCAACTGTGTTTTCAATACAGTTATTTATGTGAGTTTATAGCTATTTTTCCCTAATAGCCACTGTTGCCAATTGTCCATTGTAATATTACTTCTGTATAGAACATATGAGTTCTTATTGAGATTCACTAAATGACTAAATCCTCTTTACTTTTACTCCTTGGCTTGGAACTTTACTTTGAAGCAGAGGGAGTATTTCCAATGGTCTGGTAAAATAACATTTCTTCCTGAGGACTTCCATGGATAGTTTAGAACTTCTATTTCATTGCTTCTACATTCTGTTCCATCTGCTAGAAGACAAATTTTTGGAGCCTCCAGATATGACAAGCAAAATATATAGTTCAACAATAGAGACAGTTGCAAATGAAATTTAACACCCATTTCACTGGAAGTTGTATTTAAGTTTTTTTAAAGTCAACACTGAGATATTGATACATTTCAGTTTTTTACATTACATAAAAAGGACATCCTGTATATAAAGAAAATGAAATATAAGATATGTTGATAACATAGTATTCAACACTTCAACACAAACTACTTCAGCTACTACTTCAACTTCAATCTATTACTTCAGCTTCAATCGCAATAATACAAGAGCAAACAATAGATTCAAACTTAATGTTAACCACTTCAATCTTGATTGCAGAAGATATGACTTCTGTAACAGAGTTGTTAACACTTGGAACTCACTACCTGACTCTGTGGTCTCTTCTCAAAATCCCAAAACTTCAACCAAAAACTATTGGTCTACTATTGACCTCACCCCATTCCTAAGAGGACTATAAGGGGCGTGCATAAGAGCACAAAAGTGCCTACCATTCCT
The DNA here is from genome assembly GCF_028640845.1 of Ahaetulla prasina. Classification (NCBI taxonomy): domain Eukaryota; kingdom Metazoa; phylum Chordata; class Lepidosauria; order Squamata; family Colubridae; genus Ahaetulla; species Ahaetulla prasina. Next base: position 34,194,110 of record NC_080543.1, on the reverse strand, counting down.
GTCCTATTGTTCCCTTTCATTATATCAAATTAATATAGTGTTGCATACTTTTGCTTATATATATGTTTATATGATGTGTTGTTGTTTTATGTTATTGTTTGTGTATACTGTTGTGACAAAAAAAAAGAAAAGAAAAAAGAAATTATGTTTCAGATTCAGATTACTGACAAATGGCTTTCTACTCCTGTGTCTGGGACCCATAACCTGTTCTTTAGACTCTTCTGGTAAACCTTGCATAGAAATCTCTCTGAAGTATTAGAAATCATAGAGTAGTTAGATAAAAATGCTATTTTATTTAACAATGGACAGGTTTATAAATATTAAAAAAACACAAATCTTCCTTTTTCAGTCCATATTAATGCTAAACTGAAGGGTACATCACAACATATACTTCCAAGTTCCATGGAACGTTATTTCTGGAGAAATAATTATATTTATATCAGTAATATAACCTCACAATCAATGTTGTTGGATTTGAAGGTAATAAAGAAGAAAATATATGGTGTGCCTTCCTTAAACCAAACAAAGAGCTGAGTTCAAAATGATAAAGCTATACTTCCTAAAAGTAGATAAGTCCTAAAAAGTATTTATTAGACTTTGGAATTATTTCAGCCTAGATGCCAATTAATCTTTAATTATTAAGGCTGAATGGTAAATCTTAAAAGGATCTGAAAGCTTAGCATTAAACTGAGTCAAATATGTTAAGAAATTTTATTTTAGTACAGATTAAAATTATTGACAAACATCAAAAACCATTGTCACTTCCAATTAAAAGTGGAGCTGGAACTGATTTTCTTTCTCTGTAACTTACAGCATTGGCAACTGCTAACAAACCCCCTATACAGATATATCCATTAACATGTAAATGATTTCTGTTTTGACCAAAGCATTTTCAGAAGTACAGTCTACATCTGTGCAGATTTCAAAGGAGCTTTTGAAAGAGATTTCTGAAAGGAAAGAAGAGGAACAAGAGAACGCAGGAAGATCAGTCTGCTAACATCCCTAATCACAAAGAGGTAGAATCTATAAGCTGAACCAATTATTGATTCAGGAATAAAACGGAAGTGAATTTGGATTCTAAGAATATTCAGAACAGAAGTTCTCAGGTTTCAGATCTACCCTTGTGTTTCCACAAGTGATTTGCAGTATTTTCATATCATTGCCAAGTTATACTTGTTGACACAAAGAATGTTCTCATTGCTGTTATTTTGACGTAACAATGATTGGATGACTCTAGAAGACACAGATAAATGATTTTTAAAAAGTATGTTAGTATTCTAAAAAATAAAATTGAGACCATATTTTTGCTTACTATACTGTGCATCATCTACAGTAAATATTTATTAAATTACCTGTTGTGTTTTAACAAGTTGCTTCAGTCACTATGGTTTGAGATTGGGGTACAAAATTAAAGCTACAATTTCATCTCTTTATGAATTCTATTTAAATGCAAAGGGTATCTTTGGGCTATTCATTTTTCTCAGTCCCAGCATCAGTCCCACAAGGTAGATCAGCCCAGGAAATCAGCTCCACAAGAAAGGTAAAATTACTTTATTGTGACTAGTTAAAATAACAGAATCAAACTAATATGACTAGGTTGAACATTTTCACTATTTTTATATTCAGGCATCTGCCTGAATGACTTCCAAATGTTATTTTACTCCTCTAGACCTAAAAAGTTTGTTTTTGCCTAGGTAATGGTCTTGCAAATTTTCATCAAAGTCATCTACAACCAGACACAGGATTTATATTGTGAAGAACATTATTTTTCAATCTGTCATTACAGCTTTCTCCTTGAAACCCTTCCATTCACACCACTGTTATTCAGTGCATATTCTTATACAGAAATGTGGAAAATTGAAAAAGGTTCACAAACTTTTCGCACCACTGTATAAATCATCTAATTTTATATCTTTAAATTATTATCCTCAGCTGTCCTGGAGAACACTGTTCTATCATCAAATGAAGTAAGTTTTAGCTGTCAATCTGGTCAGTTTCAATACATATCTCAATACTCCTGTATTTTCCTACAGGATCCACAGAAAATTCCTTGTGATATTAATAAGTTATGCAAACAGCTTATTTAATCTTCATGGCTTAAGAATTTAAACAATTTTATATAAACATGGTGTATTCCCACATTTCTGAATATAGTTACATATGGTTACATATGGTTATAAATTTTAATATATATGGTTTTCGAGTGGGATTCTGAGAAAGGGCTTCCTCTAAACATTACAACCCAGTGTTACAAAGTAAGTGATGAAAAATAACTGACCAATATCTCCAGTCTGCACTGAATTAATTCAATAAGCACAGCTATTCCTAGTACGGAGATAACTTTTGTATGTGCCATCCAATAAAAGAGTAAAGAGGCTTTTAAAGAAAAAACAAAAACAAACCCTATAAGGACAGTTTTAACTAACCAGCTCAGATTTTGACTTTTTTTTAAAAAAAAAAAAATAGGCAATCAGATGGTATTCGTGCTTAAAGAAATCACTGGTTTTACAAAATCGTAATAAAACTTAACCAACTCTCTACCATTTATTTATTTATTCATTTATTATTTATTTGTCAAATTTGTTCAATAGCCATCACATTTGCATGACTCTGGGTGGTTTTCAGATAACCAGTTCCCCCCAGTTTACGCCAATTGCCTGACCTTCGGACCTTTCGCCGGGAACTGAAAACTTATTTATTTATCCAAGCGGGACTGGCCTGATTTTTAAATGTTAAATTTTTTAACTTCTTAAATTTTAATTGTATTTTATTGGGTATTTTATATGGTCAATTGGACGGTTTTAATTTCGGCCTTTTTGGAATAAGTTTTTTAATTGTTATTTTAGTGTGCATATAAATTCTTTTAATGCAGGCTGTACACCGCCCTGAGTCCTTCGGGAGAAGAGCGGTATAAAAGTTTAATTAAATAAATAAATAAATAAATAAATAAATAAAATAAACCAGTAAAACAGTGGTGGGTTTCAAATTTTTTTACTACCGGTTCTATGGTGTGGCTTGGTGGGCATGGCATGGCTTGGTGGGTGTGGCAGAGGAAATATACTGTAAAATCTCCATTCCTGCCCCACTCCAGGGGAAGGTTACTGCAAAATCCCCATTTCCTCCCTATTAGCTGGGACTTGGGAGGCAGAGAATCGATGGGGCAGGGCCAGTCAGAATTTTTACTACTGGTTCTCTGAACTACTCAAAATTTCCACTACTGGTTCTCCAAAACTGGTCAGAACCTGCTGAAACCCACCCCTGCAGTAAAGTCATATACGAGCCATAGTTGGAAAAAAAAAATTAAAAACCCAATTAAAGCAGAGTTAAAAAGAATGACTGCAGAGTTCAAAGACAGAGGTAATGCTTCAGCCCACCAAGCATCCCTTGGATTGAATGGCACTCTTAGAACCTAAAGCCAATCACAGCACCTGGTCTTCTTAACACCTTTCCAGAAGGCTAGGAGAGTGGGGGCCTGCCCAACCTCTGGGGGCAAGCAGTTCCATAGGGTGGGATTGAGAGCAGAGAAGGTTCTCTTCATTGACCCCACCAGTCAAACGTTCTTAACTGAAGGGATCCATAATATGTCTCCCTTACTTGCACAAATGAGAAAGGTCAAAGAAATTAAGCAAAATGTATCCTTGTACCATACTATTAATAGCAGACTGTGCTTGCTTCATATGCAAAGCTACTATTGGAGAATGATTCAAAGAATAGAAAGTCGAAGTACAGAACATATTACAATATAACTGTAGCACATATACTAGAGGTGATATGCATGTTTGGAAATAAATTCCTAGGATTATCATTAGAGATTAAGATTTACAACTTTATAGACTCTATTTATTATTATATTAGTTACACACTGATAACTAATGAAGTTATAAATAACTATTGCAAAGTGGCAGACATTGGTCCTTTGTAACAACTGACTGAATGCTTGAAATAACTGGGCAGGCATTTATCCAGAACTGCCCTGGCCCAAGTCAAATTATCCAGCTTGATGATTGACTGACCCAAGTCAAATTATCCATCTTGATGATTCATGTAATAGCAAGTCAGGTGTATATGAAGAAGGTAGTTTTCTCCTGTGGCTACTCTCAGCAGCATGGCCTTAGGATCTGGCCTTTCCATGTATCCATTGTAACTGGATTTCATTAAGACATGAATATCAATAGCAAACTAAGTTCACTGCCATCTATCCTTAACTGAAAAAGTTTATTTTGTTGACATAGTGGTTTAAAGTTTAAACTATGTTCAGCACATCTTATATATGTATAAGCATCTTTATACAATCAGTTTTAATTTAGGAAATGGCTAAGTATGTTTATTAAGGTCAGTTACGTTTAGGGAAATATTAGGAGAAATAAGCAAAAAGCAAAAATTATGGATAGGTATGTATGTTGGATTTAAACTTGAATATAAAATATCATATTTTTCAGACTATAAGACATACCTTTTCCCCCTAAAGGAGGGTGAAAATTTGGGTACGTCTTATATACTGAATGTAGCTCTGCCGAGCTTCTGAAATGGAGATTTCAAAGGCTGAAAATAAGCAAGGCGCACAGCTCACAACCAACAAGCCTGTTGCTAAAGTTTACTTCTAGGTACAGCTGATTGGGGGTATTCCGGAAGGCCATTCACCCTCCAATCAGCTTTTTTCTTATTTTCCTCCCCAAAAACTAAAGTGCTTATACTCCGGTGCATCTTATAAGAAAAATACGGTAACATAGATGGCAAAAGAAACACTTAGAATCCACATGACAAAACTGTGATTTATTGATAGTTTTATCTAATTGTAACAGGAAAGATTTATAATGATCCTCAATTTTCTAATTGAAAATATTAGTTATTGTTTTATAAAAGTGTATTTCCTATTTTTACATCATGTAGGCTAGTTGCTATACCATATCTTATAGCAGTACATTTAAAAATTTAGGTTGATTTGGACAAAGAATATAGCCATCTCCTATTTCTATTACTTATGAAATTATCTAGTATGTCTTGCTTAGCTATTTTTCCCTAAAAATAGTGAAAATGTTTTATCATTGTTTGAATGTGCTTAAGCCTGTGATCCTCTTGACTGATCTTGGTTGAACGTTAATGCATTTTTCTCCATCTGTATTGAAAAGAATAAGATTGATAATAAAAGGAAAGCCAACAGAGAAGCACTTAAATGTGCAGCAATTCTCAAATTCATTTTTCAATACATTGGAACATTGAAATGCATTTGAAATATGTCATAAAGATCTACAGAAAGAAAAATTAGGTCAAATACGGTAGTGAGAGTTTTTAACAATGCCTAATGATATATATTAAGGAAAGATCAAATAAAAAATATTCAAGTAATTCCACAATAAAGTAGACCCTCTGGTCATGACCGTAATTCATTCCATAACTTTGGTCGCAAACCGATTTGGTCGTGACCCAAACTTAATTTTTGAAATTTGGCACTTACAAAAAAAATGGAATGAAAGGAGAAATCGGCCATGAAAAAAAGATTGTGAATTTTTGGGTCAGAACCCGATTTGGTCATGGTCAAAAGCGTTCATGACCAGAGGTTCTACTGTATGTTATAATGAATTAATAAAGGTAAAATTCATTTATAACGGAGGCCTTTTTCTTGTTCCAGAAAGAGTCTAAGGAGAACGCATGGCTTTTTATACTGTGGATGGCTCGTTCATTGGTCTTTTTTTCATTTGGGCTCCTGCCTCAGTGATCTGAAACCTTTATAGGTTTAAAAAGTGGTCAGAGTAGCCCAGTAATGGATTTTTACAAAGAAATGGAGTTGCCTATAGTGTCAACATGAGAAAATAAAAATGATTTACTCTATGCTCAATTTAACCTTGGAACTAATGAGTAGCAGACAAGAAACTTATAAACAAGAAACCTAGAATGTGCGTAAATGGAGAAATTGTGCAGGCAAGGTCTCCAAGATCTATAAAGCAAGCTACTAGCAGAAGATATTCACATTGAAATGCCACAGAAGTGTTCATGATGTGCACATAGAGATCTGTTCTTAACTACATTGCTAAAGCATTAATGGCTACTTGTTGCTGTCGAAAGGTGGGGAAAACATGCAGAGAAGTATAATTCAGGATGAACAATCAGGCTGAGCAACCTTGAACAAACTTTAGAAGAAAGTAAGGTTGTAGAGAGTGTGGTTGCGTGGCAGCTCCCCCGGCACCTGGAGGAAGCCGTCTATCTAGACCCGTTCCAGTCCGGCTTCCGACCCGGTTACAGCACAGAGACGGCTTTGGTGGATGACCTCTGGAGGGCCAGGGACAGGGGTTGTTCCTCTGCCTTGGTCCTATTAGATCTCTCAGCGGCTTTTGATACCATCGACCATGGTATCTTGCTGTGCCGGTTGGAGGGATTGGGAGTGGGAGGCACCGTTTATTGGTGGTTTTCCTCCTATCTCTCCGACCGGTCGCAGACGGTGTTGACAGGGCGGCAGAGGTCGTCCACGAGGCGCCTCACTTGTGGGGTGCCTCAGGGGTCGATCCTCTCGCCTACCCTGTTCAACATCTATATGAAGCCGCTGGGTGAGGTCATCAGTGGTTTCGGGGTGAGTTATCATCTGTACGCTGATGATACTCAACTGTACTTTTCCACCCCGGACCATCCCAACGAAGCAGTCGAAGTGCTGTCCCGGTGCCTGGAAGCTGTACGGGTCTGGATGGGGAGAAACAGACTCAAGCTCAATCCCTCCAAGACGGAGTGGCTGTGGATGCTGGCACCCCGGTACAGTCAGCTGCATCCGCAGCTGACTGTTGAAGCAGTTAGTGGCCCCAAAGGAAGTGGTTCGCAACTTGGGCGTCCTCCTGGATGGACGGCTGTCCTTTGATGAACATCTGGCGGCCGTCTCCAGGAGGGCTTTTTACCAAGTCCGCTTGGTCTGCCAGTTGCGTCCCTTCCTTGACCGGGATGCCTTATGCACAGTCACTCACGCTCTGGTTACGTCTCGGTTGGATTATTGCAATGCTCTCTACATGGGGCTGCCCTTGAGGTGCACCTGGAGGCTGCAGTTAGTCCAGAATGCGGCTGCGCAAGTAGTAACGGGAGCCGCTCGTGGCTCCCACATAACACCACTGCTCCGTAGTCTGCACTGGCTTCCTGTGGTCTTTCGGGTGCGCTTCAAGATTTTGGTTACCACCTTTAAAGCGCTCCATGGCTTAGGACCCGGGTACTTACGAGACCGCCTGCTGTTACCCTATGCCTCCCACCGATCCGTATGCTCTCATAGAGAGGGTCTCCTCAGGGTGCCGTCCTCCAAACAGTGTCGGCTGGCGGCCCCCAGGGGTAGGGCCTTCTCTGTGGGAGCATCGACGCTCTGGAATGAACTCCCCCCTGGCCTACGTCAAGTGCCTGATCTTCGGACCTTCCGTCGTGAGCTAAAAACATACTTATTTATTCAAGCGGGACTGGCATAATAATTTTGATTTTAAATTGGGGTTTTATTAATATTTTTAAATATTTTAAATTTAATTTTAATCATTAGCTGTTTTGTAATTTTGCTATGTCTTAATTTGTTTTTAATTGTATATATTTTGTATTTTATCTCCGGCTGTACACCGCCCTGAGTCCTTCGGGAGAAGGGCGGTATAAAAATTTAATAAATAATAATAATAATAATAATAATAATTAGGAATAATTAGGAGACGGTGGCTCAGTGGCTAAGACGCTGAGTTTGTCGATCGAAAGGTTGGCAATTCAGCAGTTCAAATCTGTAACAGGGTGAGCTCCCATTACTTGTCCTAGCTTCTGCCAACCTAGCAGTTCAAAAGCACATAAAAAATGCAAGTAGAAAAATAGGGACCACTTTTGTGGGAAAGTAACAGCATTCCATGAGCCTTTGGTGTTTAGTCATGCTGGCCACATGACCACGGAGACGTCATCGGACAAGTGCTGGCTATTTGGCTTTGAAACGAAGATGAGCACCACCTCCTAGAGTTGAGAACAACTAGCACATATGTTTGAGGGGAACCTTTATCTTAATTAGGAAGGAAAGTGTGGTTAAAAAAATAGACTTGTGAGCTTTGTTTGAGACAGGGATTAGCCGCAAATTTTGTTTTAAGAGACATGGTCATAAAAAACATATATAAAGGACATAGTATACACATATCTCAATCACATATGATTAGACATTAATATTCCCAGGTCAAAGAACAGTGATCTACTTTTAGTCTTGAGTGATACAATTTATGGTCTTATTTTCCATATTCTTCTTCCTTTTTTCTTATTTCTTTTCAGATTGTCTAGATCAGGGGTGTCAAACCGGCCCGTGGGCCAGATGCATCATGCACAGGCCACGCCCAGCTCAGCTCCGCAAAGAGGAAAAATGTCACAATATGTCACATGATGGCAATGTTTGACACCCGTGGTCTAGATCAGGGATCTCCAACCTTGGCAACTTTAAGCCTGGTGGACTTCAACTCCCAGAATTTCCCAGTCAGCAAAGCTGGGGAATTCTAGGAATTGAAGTCCACCAGGCTTAAAGTTGCCAAGGTTGGAGAGCCTTGGTGTAGATGGTAAGATTTATTCTTATCATCCAGGGAGTTTATCTGGATTAAAACATTTAACCTTTTATTTTTACTACTGCAAATTCTGCTGCACTGGCTGAGATGCTGCACTGGCTTATATGTCTTCTAATGGAGTTCTGTTAAAAAGAAGACTTGAAAATGAGCTGTAACAATTTTGTAATAAATATCATACCGAAGTTAGAAGGAAATGTTATTCTGCATATATCAGATTTGATGATTATGTGATTTCTTAAGGAATATTTTAAACAAAATGCTTTTTGCTTTTATTGTGTTCTCTCAGCCAGCCCAGCACAAAGAGAATCCTTTCAAATGCACATCCATTTCAAATATCACTTTAGCAAGAAATCCCTTTAAATCTGATGATCAAAACTTACATTCCATTTTTGCATAAAACATTTGAGAATGGAATTACTACAAAGGGCCAAATAGTATTGGATGTGTTCAGAGCATTATTGCTGTAATTTATGCCTGCTGAAAGCATTCCAGTAATATCCCAGTCCTTTCTGCAATGTGTTTATCATGTTCTTGTAAATTCTGTCTGCTTTTGAAATCTTCTTTTACTAAAAGGCTTAGAACTTCACTAAGGAAAGCAGGAGTGGTAGCAACTGCTTTGAATATTTGCATAAATATATTTCATATCACAGAAACAGTATTTATCTAATTATATATTTCTAAGGCAAAAATGGGAAATGCTAGATTTCTGTGTAGCCCATAAACTTTTTCTTTAAAATGCCCAGATTCATTGTTAAACGATGGTCACCCAATTGTTAAAAAGATGACGTATTTCCAGCTGCTTTTCTGGGAAATACAGAAAAGTTTGTTGTACAATAATGTATTTTAAAATGGCCATTAGCAAATCAGGCTGTCTTTTCAATATTAAAATAAAATGAACTTATTCATAAACTTTGCAAAAAAATGTTAAATTGTTTTTTGTTTGTTTGTTTGCTTTCTGAGAAGTGCTAAAAGTTTTTGTATTCTGATGCTTAACAGCTATATGGGATTGTAGCTTCCATACTACCCACTTAGTTTAAGAGTTGAACTCTACACGTCTGGAGAACATTTGGTTGGAGAGGCTTGCTTAATGTATTCCTTAATACTCCCTTGTATTCCTTTGGATAAGTTTGGTTCAGTGAACACAGTTTGCTTTCATTTTCTCTGCTTTCAAAGTAGAATATTTTGGCAGGAAGCTTTGCAAATGCAAACTGCAGAGAGGAAAACTAAGAAACCTAATAATCTCTTTGTTCCCCAGTACTTAAAAATATTAACAACAGTGGGAAAAATAGTCAGTGTAGAGTTTCACAGACTAAAACATCTGAAAAAAAAGTTTTCTTTTTAATTATGAGTAGTTATCTAAGAAAAGGTTTGAAAAACTACTTAGAATCTTGACTGAATAACCAGAGTTTCTGAAACTAGGGTTTTTTTCAGGGAGGGGTGTATGTGTGTGTGTATATATATATATATCTATATATCTCAACCGTATTATAGTTTTATATCTTGCAAAAAAATATGTCGTGCCTAAGTTTTGGTGCTTTCCCTACCTTTGATATTATGCTACCAACTTATCTACAAGGAAACGAATAACAGAATAAAACATAAATAAGTGCCAAGCCAGAATGAATATAAAATATGAGCTTTTAGGGAAGTAATATAAGTCTAGCACCCTGGTGACAGTCCTTCAAATGCTACTGTGTGTCAAGTGTCTGCTTTTGGGAATGACATTGGACAGATGCTCACTGGAATCTCTCCACTCTCCTGATCACTTTCCTCATTGTGGTTAATATTTTTAAGCCCTAGGGAGTAAAGACCTTATTAGGTTTCTCAGCATTCCTCTGTTGGGTTTGCATTTGAGTGTTTCATTGGGCCATGCTGCCTATCAGCATGTGTTCAGAGAATCCCAGCATTGCAGAACCATGACTTCTGTGGTTGGAATGTTCCGTGTAAAAGAATTGATAAAACCTGTCATTATCAGACACCAGGAGGGCTCTATTAGACCCTTCATGCAGATGGTTTCAAGAAATTAGATGTTCTGTGGGATGCTGGAATTAATGACAATGGTATGTTGATGTCTGAGTTGTTCTAATGTAACAAATGCAAAATGTTTTTGTTCTTATCTGATTATACCCAACATGGAACGTGGAAGGTCACATCCAATAGCATCTGTCATGTGGAGTGTCACTATAATAAGAATGTCAGTTTTGGATCATCATTGTTTGATGTACTTATAAAGCAGAGTATCTTGGTTCAGTATCATCGTTTAAAAGGTAAAGGTTCCCCTCGCACATACGTGCTAGTCATTCCCGACTCTAGGGGGTGGTGCTCATCTCTGTTTCAAAGCTGAAGAGCCAGCACTGTCCGAAGACATCTCCGTGGTCTTGTGGCCGGCATGACTCAATGCCAAAGGAGCACAGAACACTGTTACCTTCCCATCAAAGGTGGTCCCTATTTTTTCTACTTGCATTTTTTACGTGCTTTCAAACTACTAGGTTGGCAGAAGCTGGGACAAGTAATGGGAGCTCACCCCATTATTACATGGCAGCACTAGGGATTTGAACCATTGAACTGCCAACCTTTTGATCGACAAGTTCAGCGTCTTATCCCTGAGCCACCGCATCCCATTTATCATCATTTATTATAAGCCTTAAATTATAAATGCAATCTAAATATGGATTTTCAACTGAAGTCCATTGATATATATAGTATTTATAGCCGGACAAATTTATTTAAGAGTGTAACTTACAACATTTTAAATAAAATTACTTAAAAACTTAAAACGTCATATTGACAACCAAAGATCCAAATCACAGCTGATCAAAATGACATTCATGATGCTATATATATTTTTAAAAAGAATTTATTCACTATGCGCTGGTACTGGTTTTCAGAGCTATGCAACCTAGAATTATAATATATCCTATTCCACAATTACCTGCTAATAAGGCATTTATGATGTCAAGGTTTATAGGGAATTCATAAATTTAAAAAAGTACTTTGAAAAATGTCACAGATCCAGAAAACTACAGACCTATCAGCCTGACCTCAATAGCAGGGAAGATTCTGGAAAAGATAATCAAGCAACGAATCATCGAACACCTAGAAGCAAACAAAGTAATAACCAAATGCCAACATGGGTTTGTCAAAAACAGATCATGCCAGACTAATCTTATTGCATTCTTTGACAAAATGACAAAATTAGTAGACCAGAGGAATGCTGTCAATATAATTTACTTGGACTTCAGTAAAGCATTTGATAAAGTAGTCAATAACCTACTACTAGATAAAGTAGAAAAATATGGGTTAGACAGCACCACCACCAGATGGATTCGTAACTGGCTAGCCAACTGCACTCAACGTGTAGTCCTCAATGGAACTACATCCACATGGAGGGAAGTATGCAATGCAGTACCCCAAGGCTCTGTTTTAGGGCCAGTAATCTTCAACATCTTCATCAATGACTTGGACGAGGGGATAGATGGGGAACTCATCAAATTTGCAGATGACACCAAGCTGGCAGGAATAGCCAACACTCCAGAAGATAGGCTCAAGATACAGAAAGATCTTGACAGACTAGAACATTGGGCGCTATCTAACAAAATGAAATTCAACAGTGAAAAAAGTAAGGTTCTACATTTAGGCCAAAAAAATAAAATGCACAGGTACCTTATATGTGGTACCTTGCTCAATAGTAGTACCTGTGAGAGAGATCTTGGAGTCCTAGTGGACAACCATTTAGATATGAGCTAGCAGTGTGCAACAGCTGCGAAAAAACAGTTTCTGGGCTGCATAAACAGAGGGATAGAATCAAGATAATGTGAAGTGTTAATACCACTTTATAATGCCTTGGTTAGGCCCCACTTGGAATATTGCATTCAGTTTTGGTCGCCACGATGTAAAAAAGATGTTGAGACTCTAGAAAGAGTGCAAAGAAGAGCAACAAAGATGATTAGGGGACTGGAGGCTAAAACATATGAAGAACAGTTGCAGGAACTCGGTATGCCTAGTTTAATGAAAAGAAGGACTGGGGAGACATGATAGCAGTGTTCCAATATCTCAGGGGTTGTCACAAAGAAGAGGGAGTCAAACTATTCTCCAAAGCACCTGAGGGTAGAACAAGAAGCAATGGGTGGAAACTAATCAAGGAGAGAAGCAACTTAGAACTAAGAAGAAATTTCCTGACAGTTAGAACAATTAACCAGTGGAACAGCTTGCCTGCAGAAGTTGTGAATGCTCCAACGCTGGAAGTTTTTAAGAAAATGTTGGATAACCATTTGTCTGAAATGGTGAAGGGTTTCCTTCCTGGGCAGGGGGTTGGACTAGAAGACCTCCAAGGTCCCTTCCAACTCTGTTATTATTATTACTTATATTTGTCCCTGTCCATTTTCATTTAACAGAAAATATTCACCTTTTCTCCCTTTTTCAAGGAAAAGAAAATTGTAAGGGCCTGCATAAGAGCACCAGCATGCCTACCGTCCCTGTCCTAATGATCCCTTTAATTGTATTCATTTTATGTATTCAATTTATGGTTATACGCATATATATATTATTTAATATGTATTCGACAAAATAAATAAATAATGAAATAATGAAATTTCCATGCATGAGATGAAGGTGTTTATGGTCATATCCTGTCTTTCATGACTGTGTCACTTGTCCAGTGGACTAGAACTTCACTGGCTCCCTATCTTTTTCTTAAAACAAAAGGAAATCATCAGGAAGAAATATTTTTATGGGGCTTTTTCAGATCCAGAATTAGGAGAAGCCAAGGAAATGGCATTGTGATGGAAATAAGTTCCATAAAAAGAAGCAAAACTAACATCCTCAGACTCCTCTCAACAATAACAGAAATGTCAAAAGGGCCTCTGGTGGCTCAGCAGACTAAGTCTGTCTGTTATTAACACAGCTGCTTGCAATTACTGCAAGTTCAAGTCCCACCAGGCCCAAGGTTGACTCTGCCTTCCATTCTCTATAAGGTAGGTAAAATGAGGACCCAGATTGTTGGGGGCAATAAAAGTTTACTTTGTATACAATATACAAATGGATGAAGACTATTGCTTAACACAGAGTAAGCTGCCCTGAGTCTTCGGAGACGGGCGGGATATAAATTCAAATTTTAAAATTTTTTTTAAAAAAAGTGCTATAAAAATAATTCAGAAGTCCTTTGAATCTTTTGCAGTAGTAAAAGTCCTTTGAATCTTTTGCAGTTGGGCAACTGGGAAACAGATTTCATCACAGTATTAGATGAATACATTCTGGATAGTTATCTATCATGGCATAATTGCATTCTATCCAAAGTAATTTCCTATTGCAAAATAGTCAAGATGAAATTGTCCTAGAAAAATGTTAAAGCTGAGCAAAATGTCCTTCTATTAAGAGTGATAGCATGCTGTATCCTTTGGACTCAGCAATTTTACCTTAAGGATAAGCCTATCTATATATATCACCATGGCATCATTCTATTGATTATAGCCATGTCACCTCTTATGGCTGAGATCAAATATGTGGTTATTTACAGAAAGTTAGAGGATCCATTTTTCTTTTCACAAAATTAAAGCATGTCAGAAATATAGTGGAAGTAGCTTTTCAACAAACAAGTATATAAACCAAAAACATATTTTCAGTCCAAATTTGAAACAGAAAAGTACAATATTCTACAATTTTTACACAGAAATTGTAACTTTTAGTTTACGTTCAGGCTAATACATCAAAATGGCGACTATGTGCAAAAACTCTCTTAAAGACAGCAATTCTGTTTGACATCAGATATGATAATAAATGCATGAAGTTTTCTATTGTTTAAGGGAATCTCAAACATTATTGGGAGAGTTAGATTTGCAGGTTTTATTCTGTTGGTATATTAGATGGCAGACACTGGCAGGATGATTGGTGGTTGAGAGTGATTTGCACCCAAAGATATGCACATCTGCAGAAATCTGCAAATAATAAAACACATTGTAACAGTATAATACAAGCTCCTCCCCTTGTTCATTTATTTTATTTAGTTACCACCTGACTCTAGACTAATTCTGGGCAGGTCATAGTATAGAAACATAATGGGGGAAAAAAGCAAACTAAATAGAAAGCTGGAAAAAAAGGCACAAATCCAGCCAACAACATAGAACATTGACTACACCATACATCTAGCATGGAAGTATAGTCACCCTAATGCAGAAACCTGGAGAAACCTGATACCAATACAAAAAGAACAGGATTTGCACGATGAAGTATGTTTTAAAATATTCTTCCTTGCCCTTCACCTTGTTACCCATGCCATAAGAAAACATTGAAAGAATAGCTTGAATATATTGCTAAGTCTTATTTAATGTACTGTTATCCTCCCAACCAAAGGGCATTGCAACAGGTTGACCAAATGCTAAGAAGTTTAGGGCAGCATATATATTGAATGAATGAATGAATGAATGAATGAATGAATGAATGAATGAATGAATGAGCAAACCTACATAGTGTGTGCTCATAGCTGTGAAGTGAATTAGGTGGGGAGATGATGACTTTGGACCATAAATCATGCTGAATTTTTATTAGTTGTGTAAATATATTGGCAATGTTTATATGTTATGCTACATCTTGTTAGGTAAGGGGGCTGATAACCAAACAAACATTAAGTTTTGGCAAACCATTTTTTAAAAAAAAATCCTGTGTAAGAAGTTTTGACTACTCCCATGATGGCAAACCTCTGGCACATGTGCCAGAGGTGGCACGCAGAGCCCTCTCTGCTGGCATGCGCACCGTCGCCCCAGGTCAGATCTCTGTGGTGTTACTTTCGTGAGCTTCTGTTTCCCTGCAAATGACGAAACAGAAGCTCATGAAAGAAAAAGATCTTACCTCTTGCCACGTTGCTGGTGTTGGGATACCTGGCTTTCTGTCAGCCAGGTGGTTTTCAGGTCTCTGCTGCACATCTCCATGCATGTGTGCTTGCATGCGCACCAGGGACAGGTTTCAAAACCCATTGCTACCAGTTCACTCGTGAGCGTATGTGTGCTCGCACACATGATGCTCCGGGTAGGTGGGCAGAGCCTCCCACCGCTGCTGCTACCGGTTTTCCCAATCCAGGGTGAACCTGTAACGACCCACCACTGATGCGCACGTTCACACCTTTCAATTTGTGCATGCGCACGCAGGGATTTTGGGCATTCGGTGTCTAAAAGGTTCACAATCTCTGTACTACTCTTATTCACTTTTATAGCACGTGAAAATGTATTTTGGAGCCATTTTTTGTAGCTGATCTTTCTAGAGGAAATGATGTCCAGTGGAGGAAATGGCTTTTTCTTGGGATGAAAATGAGGTACAGGGAACCAAGGAAGCTGTAGATTGCTAGACCAATGATGGAAAAATAAAGACAGAATGTTTACTGAAACACCTTTTGGCTATTAAGGAGCATATTATTCACATTACTCACTCACATTATTATTCACTCACATTATTTTTTTTTACCAACATTGTATTTTCTTCTGAAATAGCTAAATCCCAAATTATATTTTATGAAATGGAATTTATATAGTATGAAAAAATGCTGTAGATTTTTTTCAGCAGTGGTGAATTCAGTCTATGAGGGGGCCAAGGTCACCTCAGGGTATTATGGCTGAGCCAGAATTGAGAGATATGCTCTGCAGGACTTTGGGCTCCTCCACAGCTCCTCCATAGCTATTGTGCTATCAATCTTTTTGCCCAGCTACTTAGCAAACGACTCTGAAAAATGTCATTGGAAATGATCCATGCAACATTTTCTCATCTACAGTGATTAGGAAATAGTTCCCAATTATTCCTGTGGAGGAGGAATATGCCTGATGCAAATACCATTTTAATAGAGAGCTAATGTGGATTCTTCAGCCATTATTCTTTCCTTTACATTTCACTGTAAAAATAACACTGAAAATGTCCTATAAAGGGACAATATGATTTCACATCCAGACCCATATTATTTTCCTGTAAATCAGACACATAATACATAGTTATCTCCCTCACTTTGGTGCTGAAAATATCAATATATTAGGGAGTGTAAGGTGCTTTTTTTTATTTATTTACATTTATATCCCGCCCTTCTCCGAAGACTCAGGGCGGCTTACAGTGTATAAGGCAATAGTCTCATTCTATTTGTATATTTACAAAGTCAACTTATTGCCCCCCCAACAATCTGGGTCCTCATTTTACTTATCTTATAAAGGATGGAAGGCTGAGTCAACCTTGGGCCGGGCTTGAACCTGCAGTAATTGCAGGCTGCTGTGTTCTAATAACAGGCTTCTTACCAGCCTGAGCTACCACGGCCCTTACAGATGCTATGAAGGCTGCCTAAATTCTCTATGTAGATTTTGCCCCAGGTAAGCATTAAAAAAAACAGACCAGTTATTTACATGTAGCCATACTGGAGCTACTAATCAGAATTGTCACCAAGGCCCACTTACTTTTCCTTACTTTTTTTTAAAAAAAATATTAACTTGTAAGCATTATACTAGTGCTTAAAATCAAATAGTTCAGCTATTTCTATGCAAAATGGTAACTTTTTCTTAGTAATACATTTCATTATAGAAATGCAGATTCATAAGGCAGCCTAGACTTTGGTGTTGACTATTCTCCATAAGACATCTCTAGAGTACACAAGTACCTCTGCAGCATTAACTTCTTTCAAATAATGATAGAAGAAAATTGTATTTAAGAGGATTCAAAATTACTCAGTGTACATTTCAAATGGAGATGCTAAATATTTGTGTTAAATGAATGTAAGTGTACTTCAAAAATGTATTTATTTTAAGAACCTGAGACAAATGAGTGTATACCCATGTATATTCCTTCCTCTTCCTATTTTTCCTCACAAGAACACCCCATTGAGGTAGTTTGGGCTGAGAGACTGACTGACTCAAAGTCATTTAGCCTGTTTTCATGTCTAAGGCGGAACTAGAACTCATGGTTTCCCAGTTTCTAGCCTGACACCTTAACAAGTAGGCTAAACTGGATCACTACCTTTTAATTTGAGCATTGATATTATAATGTAGGGGAATGATGTCTCAGCAGTTAGAAAGCTGACAGCCCAGTTTTGAGATCCAAGTACTGTGCAATGGATAATAATGTTCCCACTATTTATCCCAGCTTTTCGCCAATTAGCAGTTTGAAAGCATACCAACGCAAAGAGATAAATAGGTACCAGTTTCGTGGGAAGCATTCCATGCAGGGTTGCTGTTCATCAGGTTTTGACAGGTTCTGGAGAACCGGTAGCAGAAATTTTGAGTAGTTCGGAGAACCAGCCATCTTTGGCTGACCCCAGAGTAGGATGGGAATGGAGATCTTGCAGAATCCTTCCCCTTCCATGCCCAGCAAGCCATGCCCACCAAGCAACACCATGCTCAACAAGCCACACCCACAGAACTGGTAGTAAAAAAAATTGAATTCCACCTCTGATTCCATGTGCATATAGTCATGCTGGTCACATGACTACAGAAATGTCTTTGGACAACACTGTCTCCCTCAGCTAAGAAATAGAGATCAGAACTTCTTCTTAGAATTGGAAATGTCTGGACTGGGGAAACCTTTACCTTTATTATAATATCAAGTATTTTTGAAGGTATCTTCCAAACATTTATTAACAGCAAAACTGCAAATATTAGGATGCTTACCACATAACTATTTTCCATCTTTTATTTTCACTATATTGATAAAGAAGTATGCAATTCATATGATAGACCAGTTTAGTATGATCTGGAATTTAAGTTTACACTTAGTTCTCTTGTAAATCAGCCCATACATCCTATGCTGTCATTGAGACCTTTAAAATGGCTTAGCTGGTTTATTTGGTTTGGTCTTAATGCACAGTATGTTCCCAATTTACAACAATCCTGTAAAGAAAGAAATGTTGTAACTAATTCAAAAGCCTTGTGGCTGAATAGGACTGAATGATTTTCCCATCATAGGCCAATCACTGCAGATCCACAGCATCAGATTAGCCATTCTAAGAATCTCTATGATGAAACAATTTGTGGGATTAATTTATGCACAAGTGATTCCTATCCATAAAATGAATACATTTTTAAGTACACTTGCATTTCTTTAACACAAATATTTAGCATTCCCATTTGAAATATACACTGAGTAATTTGGAAAAATCTCTGGTTTTAAAGATGGAGTTTTAAGAAAACATTTGGAAGATGGAAAGACGGTACAGGAACTGTTAACAGAGAAGTTACTAATAAAGAACATGACTTGCATACAGAAGGGTCTATGTGCAAACCACAGTATCTGGGGCTTAGACAAGGAAACACTCCAGCTAAAATTCTGGCAAGGAATTATTAATCAACACCAGAATTACTAAATTAGCTAGACCAGTTTATGTCTTCATTTTAAGGTGTTGAGTTTTTCAAGGTTTTTTTGTTTTTGTTTTTGAAGAAGGTATTTAAATATCACCTGTCATCTGTCAGTTCATACCAGAAAATATTCTCCATATTATTTAAAATAATAATAATAATAATAATAATAATAATAATAATAATAATAATAATAATAATAATAATTATAATTATAATAATAATAATAATAATAATAATAATAATAATAATAATTATAATAATAATAATAATAATAATAATTATAATAATTATAATAATTATAATAATTATAATTATAATTATAATTATTATTATTATTATTATTATTAATTATTAATTATTAATTATTATTATTATTAGTTATTCAATTGAAAGGAGGAAAAAAATCATAAGACTAAGTTGACCAAATCATGTTGGATAAAATTTTGCAAAATGATCCAGGTCCAGGAGACAGCACAGGCTTTTCTTACCTATTCTTCCCTGAAAATGCTTTCCAGAAAATTCCCTATAATGGGCAATCTAATTTAGGAGACACATAAGTGTTGAGAACATGTATCTTTATCTTAAAACAACTTCAGTTGTTTATAAAATATAAAATGGAAAGAGGAGCTGGTTCAAGTGAATGCTTTTCATGTAATGTTTAACCTTGCTTGCTACGGAAAAGTTTGAGCTCTTTTTCCTTCTCTGAAGAATACGGTGCTATAAGTCTTGTGATTCTTTTTTTCTCCCCTGACTACAAAACTGAACATTGTTTTATTTGTGCCAACTGACAATTCCCACTGGACTCCTTGCCTTTTTGATTTTGTATTCTCAAATATGTTTTTAACTAAGATCATGAATGAAAATTGTTGTTTTTCCCAACAACCATTAGAAAAAAAATTGTATTTTCAACAATGTCTAAATCCCATATAAATGCCAGAGGCAACCTTAGAAAGTAAAATTGTGGGTTTTATTTTCTAAGTTCCAGCCCAGTGTTTTGAAATTGTGCCCAGTACCTAACAAGAGAAGAAATGAGAAGAAAATAATAAACATGGGTTGGCAGAAAGTAAAGTAGAATGGAGTAGAGTGACTTAAAGACATTAATGTCTTCCAGTAAAGGCATATTTTGAGATTCCTGTACATTCAAGCAGCCAGTTTTTTAAAGTGCTCATGAGATGTCCTCAACATTCCAAACATGGCCTGAGAAGGTTGGAAATCTCACAAATATGAAAAGTTGAAGTGAACATCAGACTTAAGAACTAGACCATGTCTTCATTATGTTAATTCATTATGATAAATAAGGCTTCAATAACTTTTTTAGTGTGTTGCTATATGTCCTTTGTAGAGAAAACTGATTCTATCCCTGTTATTGCCACATCACAATTCCAACTATTATATTCTCTCCAAAGTTGTATGCATATATATTAGGCATATTTAACGCCTGCTGAAAATTATACTCAGGAAAGTCTCAGTTATATGTGGCAGAGAAGAAGTCCTAACATCCCCCCAGCTGCTAGGTAACTGTAATTCTAACTTTGGTGTGTGTATGTGTGTGTGTGTGTGTGTGTGTGTCTTTGAGACAGTGTAGAATCTGGCAACTGTCTAAGTTCTTCCCTGAAGTTTTCTTGGCAAGAATATATAAATATTTTCCACTGCCTCCTTCCTATGACTTAGAGAGAGCAACTAACCAAAGATCACCTAGCCTGCTTCATGCCTAAAATGGGACTAGATCTTATAGTCTCCCAGTTTCCTAGTTTGCTGGTTTAACCACTACATCAAACTCCATGTCTCTATCTGTATCAACAGTAGAGAACTTCAAATTTCTAGGTTATACTATATCTCACGACCTAAAAAGGACACCCAACATCAAAAAAGTCATCAAAAAAGCACAACAAAGAATGTTCTTTATGTGCCAAATCAAAAAGCTCAAACTGCCCAAGGAGCTACTGATCCAGTTCTACAGAGGAATTATTGAGCCTGTCATCTGCACCTCTATAACTGTCCGGTTTGGTTCTGCAACCCAACAAGACAGACACAGACTTCAGAGGAAAGTTAGAACTGCAGAAAAAACAATTATTACCAACCTGCCTTCCATTGAGGACCTGTATACTGGATGAGTCAAAAAGAAGGCTGTGAAAATATTTACAGATCCCTCACATCCTGGACATAAACTGTTGCAACTCTTACCCTCAAAACGATGCTATAGAGCACTACATACCAGAACAACTAGACACAAGAACAGTTTCTCCCCAAATGGCATCACTCTGCTAAAAAAATAATTCCCTCAACACTGTCAAACTAGTTACTAAATCTGTATTACTATTAATCTTCCTATCGTTCCTATCACCCATCTCCTCCGACTTATGTCTGTAACCCTGTTGCTGGTATCCTTAAAATTTATATTAACTGTTTCCCTATGACTATCATTAAGTGTTGTATCTTATGTTTCTTGATAAATGTATCTTTTCTTTTATGTACTATGAGAGCATATGCACCAAGACAAATTCCTTGTGTGTCCAATCACACTTGGCCAATAAAGAGTTCTATTCTATTCTAGGAATGACACAAAGAAGAAAATATTAAATTCAGAGGGAATATTCATGTTATGTATGTTTAGATATTTTGTTTTTAATTAATCATAATGTATATTAAATCAAATTTAGTTTTTAATCTTGGCTTTCTCTATATTCTGGGACGACATTTTGCTGTAGCCAATAACCCCCCAAAGGCTGGACAAGGAAAATAATTGTATGTAGCATTGCTATTACTTGTGCACATGCATGCACACACAATTGGCACAGTAATTAATATTTTTTTCACTTTTTTCAAAAAATAATAATAACAGAACAAAGCACTGAGTTTAAATTCTCAAACTGGAAAAAAAATTTCAGGACAAGGTCCTGATGCTTAACATATTATTTTATATATGGATACAAAAGATCCAGCAATCAGCATCTAATTAACCTATGGTACTTGCTTCTGGAAGAGAATGTAGAAGAAAGGATTAGGTTTATATATGAATTGCATTTACAATTAAATCTATCCTATACAGGATAAATCTATGTAGTATTATTATAATATTACATTTCAAGGCTATCATATTTGCTAGCTAGATTGAAAATAAATTACATCTCACCTTCCACCTACAAGATTTGCAAAGATGTTCCTGAACAATAAGTCAACATATTGGAAGTGCAAGAAAACTCATGGAACATATTACCATCAATGGTGGACATGCCCGGTGGCAAAAAAATTCTGGGCAATATAAAGAAATGGCTAGAAAATAAATTACATTTACATATGTTTTTCAGATTTCATTTTAGTATATATTGAGAATATTAAATTTATTAATTGACATTTTTCTTGAAGGACTTTTTCTTTTCTTTTTTTTTGGTCACGGGTATTAAGACCTATACTTATAGCTAGAGAGATTCACATAGATATTTTTTTATGCCCAAAACAGATTAGGGAATTGTATGAATGCTTGGTTTTGAATCTACATTTTATTTTCCACTTGAATCAAATGGATTTTTTTTTTAGAAAATTCTTTTTGTTTTTACAGTGTTGTGCACCTCGTCACTGATGTTTTGCGCATAAACTTGCTATTGTGTCTGAGAAATTTGTAAACAGAGGTAAAAGACTTGGAGGTCAGGAGCAATGACAGTTGCAAGGATTTAAAGGCTTTTTAGATTCCAAAGTAAATACAACAAAAATAAAATAAAATAAAACATGTAACTTTAAAGGCAACACAGAGAAAACCAGTATCATTTGTTATCTAGAGCTACATGCTGTTCTGAAGCAGTGGTGGGTTTCAAACTTTTTTACTACCGGTTCTGTGGGTGTGGCTTGGTGAGTGTGGCAGGGGAAGGTTACTGCAAAATCCCCATTTCCTCCCGATCAACTAGGGAGGCAGAGAATAGATGGGGGTGGGGAAGTCAGAATTTTTACTGCCGGTTCTCCGAACTACTCAAAATTTCAGCTACCAGTTCTACAGAACTGGTAAAACCTGCTGAAACCCACCTCTGTCCTGAAGTTATGTCAAGGCTCATACACTATCACTGTTTGTATCATGCCTTCTTCAGTACTGGTTGGGAAAAACCAGAAAAATAAAACAACATTTTAAGCATTTGGAATAAGATTTATTTGTCCAGTATATAGTTATATATACATATAGTTGTATGTATAAAGTAGGGGTGAAATGCTCCTGGTTCAGATCGGTTCGCCCGATCCGATAGCGATGGAGGCAGGTGGATTGGAGAACCAGTAATAAAAATCCCTGGCCCCGCCCCCTGCCTCTGCTGAGCCTCGCCATCATCAGAGGTGTTTTTTTTTTACTTTTAAAAGCAGTTTTTCTTTAGCCGAAAACATGCCTTTAAAAGTTAAAAAAAAAAAGCCTTTGAGGATTGTGCGGCTCAGCTGGGATCATCAGAACCCTTTAAACTCTTTTTTTTAACAACCTCTTTGGCTGAAGAGGTTGTAAAAAAAAAAGGTTTTAAAAGGCCCCTCTGGCGATCCCAGCTGAGTTCCTCATCACCAGAACCTTAAAAAAACATGTTTTCTACAAGATCTTCAGCCGAAGAGCTTGTAGAAAACCTCCTTTTAAGAGGTTCTGGGCTGCGATGTAGCACTTACCTAATTAACTGCTCCTTTCGGGCTGGAAAAGCCATGCTTTACATCAGTTGCATCAGCTAGTAACTGAATCTGCCTGCCTAAAAGCCATCTCCTCAGTCAGCAACTGAATCTGCCTGCTTTGGCTGAGGAACTCTGGGAATTGAAGTCCACAAACCTTAAAGTTACTAAGGTTGGAGACCCCTCATCTAAAAAATATAAATAAAATTAAATAATAAAATAAAACATTTGTGCAGCTTTCTGAGATTTGGTGTGTTTCTGTAGTTCACTCTAACTACACAAACACACAAAATCTCACAAAACTGTATGTGGCATTTTGTGTGTGTGTGAGTGAGTCAGTTGTGTTGTGTTGTGTGTGTGTAAAGTGTGAAAGTTGATTTTTGAGCTTTTTGTGGCTGTGTGAGGTTCCTGCTTGTTACAGGGGCCATTTTGGGTTAAGTGCAGCTGCTTTTACATTGTGTGTGAGTCGGTTGTGTTGTGTTGTGTGTGTGTAAAGCGTGAAAGTTGGTTTTTGAGCTTTTTATGGCTGTGTGAGGTTCCTGCTTGTTGCAGGGGCCATTTTGGGTGAAGTGCAGCTGCTTTTACATTGTGTAAAATGTAAAAGTTGTGAGTCAGTTGTATTGTGTTGTGTGTGTGTAAAGTGTGAAAGTTGGGCTTGGTACCTCTTATTGTTTTGTATACTTTATTTTTTTATTATTTATTGTTATTGGCCATGCCCACCCAGTCATCTGACCACCAAGCCACGCCCACAGAACCGGTAGAGAAAATTTTTAGATTTCACTCCTGGTATAAAGGACTGCATCAATTCATAATATTCCAAACACATATTAATGCATTTTTTTCTAAACCATCATCATCATCATCTATCCTCTGCCTACTTCGGCAGATGTTGATTCGAAACAATTTTCCTAATATATCATCATCTTCTTCTTCATCATCATCCATCACCTATCTTCTGCCTACTTCTGATAGATGTTGATTTGAAACATCCTGCATAAAGCAATTGATATGATGAACATTTGTATGAGCAATTCATTTGTGATGTAGCAGAATGAACACTGACAGAACATAAGCCTGTGAGCACAATTGTTGATTTACATGGAGCCAAAATCTTGCACTATTCAGGTCCTTTCTTGTATAGAACCAAGGGTATGTTCAGTCATAAGCACAAAACCTTTGCTCTTGCAGAGTCACATGCATGTATACATGTACATCAATAAGGTTTATCCAGAGTTTTCATGAAGTTGAAAAATCTGACACTCTTAATTAAGACTGTGCAAAGGACAGAAACTTTTCTTTAGTGGAATCCTACTTAAGAATTATGGGTGGAACACTTTCTATGAGACTTGTCCCTACCAAATGGAATTCAACCAATGATGATCATCTTCTCCTTCTCCTTCTCCTTCTCCTTCTCCTTCTCCTTCTCCTTCTCTTTCTCCTTCTCCTTCTTTCATATCCATCATCGGAAGTTGGCAATCATATTTTTATCAACTGCTGCATGAAAAAGTGCTGTTGAGTTTGTTCAAACGAGTTCCTTAGATTTTGAAACTGTGATGTTCTTCTTCTGCCTGGATCTCATTTGCCTTCAATCTTTTCTTGGAGGATTAAGTGAAGTATGCCGTATTTTTTTGGGTGTTGTGTCACATGTCCAAAATATTCTAACTTTCGCCTTTTTATTATTTTAATTATTTCCCTTGGCTTTCCCAGGTGGCTTATCATTTCCTTATTTCTGATTTTGTCAACCCAATTTAGCCATCTGTAAATCCACCTTTCAAATGCTTCTAGTCTCTTCAAGTGGCTTTCTGTCAGAGACCATAGAGCAGGGCAGAAAAGATGTAGCATCTGACAAGCCTGATTTTCAATCTTAGGCTTATAGCATGACTGCAGAAGACCTTTTTCATTTTGAAGAATGCTGTTTGAGCTTTTTCTATCCTTGTTTTTACTTCAGTGGTCATGTCCCAGCTTTCATGTGAATTAGAACTGAGGTACATGATCCTTTCAACTTTTTCTAGTGGTATTCCTTTCAAAGTTATCATGGTAAAATAATGAGTTGTTTGCTGACAACCATGATCTTGGTTTTTGAGATATTAAGCTTCAAGCCATATTTTTCAGATATTTCTGTGACTCTGTTGATGAGGAACTGAAGGTCTTCATGGTTACTGGCAAGCAGAACTGTGTCATCAGCATACCTTAAATTGTTCATCCGAACACTCTTTACTTTGAGGCCAGCATTGATGTTTTCTGGTGCTTCATTGAAAATTGATTCAGAGTAGATATTAAACAACAGCTGAGACTGTTTATGTCTTCCCAATATCAAGACATCTCTTTAACCTAGTCTTTTAAATGGTTTTATGGATCCTCTGTGAAGTTTGATGCTCTTGCTCTCATCCAGTGATATACAAAATAAGATGTGCTAATTTGAATTTAACTTTCTTATCAAAACAATCGGCCCTGGGGTGAAGAGAGCCTTTTTAAAAAAAATAGTATGTGCATTTGACCCAGAGTTAATTCCTGGTGACAGCCCGTACTAGTCCCTGTAGTTTTCTTGGCAAAGTTTCAGATGTGGTTTGCCATTGTCTCATTCCTAGGGCTGTAAGAGAATTACTGGCCCAAAGTAATCTAACTGGCTTTGTGTCTAATGCAGGATTAGAACTTCCTTTTTCATGGTTTTTGCTGGTACCTTAACTATTGCCCGAAACTGGCTACCTACCTGTTTTGTTTTGTGCTTTCAAATCATTCTAGCAAATTCCTGGATTATTCCCTCCAATTTTCCTGGCAAGATTTCAAAGGTCATTTTACGGAAGATGTAACCCAGCTGGTTTTGTGTTGAAGGTGGGACTAAGATTCATAATTTCTCAGTTCTATCCTGGTGTCTCTAATCACTGCTGCTGGTATGATATTACTAACTATGTTATCATGTAGCAATGCATATAAAAAGTAGAAAGTTTTAATTTTCACTTGATTGATTCAGAACAATAGTTTATAAACTATTTTTGAAATGGCAACTTCCTTTCTTTAACACTCTCTGTAAGTCCCTTACTATATTTTGTGTGCCAGAATGTTTGATTGTTCTTGGAGTGTCGGTGTTTTGGCTCATATTCTTGAACATCTCTCTTTGTCACACACTGGACTTCCAAAATCTGCTGTCTGCTTATTTTTATTATTATGTAATAAAGACAGGGGATTTCTTTCCTTCTCAGGAACAACCATATACAAGGTTGTACAGTTGCATGTACTGTTTTACCAATCCTCTTCTTGTGGCTTGATAAAGATGCCCAGAATGTTTAGCGGAAGCTGCCATAACAATGTAAAAAACATGGGTAAAAACTCATCATCTGCAAAAGTAATTAATAGCAAATATGTTTGCTTCAAGGTTGGGGAATATACTACCAAAAAGAGGGAGGGCAAGAGAAATCTAGATTGCAGAAAATATGACTTTTGTAACAGAATCATCAGTGCTTGGAATACTTTACCTGACTCTGTGGTCTCTTCCCATAATCCTAAAAGTTTTATCCAAAAACTTTCTACTATTGACCTCACCCCATTCCTAAGAGGACCATAAGGGCGTGCATAAGCGCACAAACGTGCCTACCGTTCCTGTCCTATTGTTTTTTTTCTTTTCTCCTTCCTATATATATGCTTATACCTCCTTATATTTACCCATATATGTGTTTATTTACTATATAATCTTTTTGTATGATACCTACATATATTGTTGTTACAAAATAAAATAAATAAATAAATAAATAAAATAAAATCCATTTAATGGCTAGCTGTAAGCTTCAAACTTTGCCACTAGATGGAAGCACTAGACTGTGCTAATAATTCCATGGAAGGCACAAAAGAGA
Organism: Ahaetulla prasina; assembly: GCF_028640845.1. NCBI lineage: Eukaryota > Metazoa > Chordata > Lepidosauria > Squamata > Colubridae > Ahaetulla > Ahaetulla prasina. The sequence goes on along the minus strand of NC_080543.1, from coordinate 34,166,789 downwards.
AATCGAAAAAGAGAATGTACACACTTGGTGTTCACTGAACTGATAGCTTTGACCAAAGACAAACTGCTGAGGTTTGTGGCTGTCACTGTCCATAAGAGAACATTTAGAAAGTATGGGGAGATGGGAAAAGCAGCCACACTGAAGCACAAACTTTACAGTAGAACTGCAAAAGGGAGTTGCTTACAAAATCTTATGACAGAACAAATAATAAAAAGCCATTACTTTCAACTTATGAACTTGAATTCATCCTTTGTGAGCCCCTTCTCAAAGAGCTCTCAAAGCTCTTATTCAGATAAAAAAAGAGCCTGGCCTTTAAGAAAAGCTTTCCCAGTATTAATTGGTAACATACAACTTCTCATTACACTAGTCATAAACCAAGTCAGGACTAAATTCTCCATGTGACCCTTTGCTGCAACAAAATGAAATGTCAAGCATTGTTCCCAGTACATTTGAAAATGATGTTTTTATGGCTCAATGAATTGTACAAGTGGCTGAGAAATCCCTCGGTTATTTATTATGACATTCCATTCATTTTGTTTTCCTTGTAGTTTCCAGAAAAGAGAAAAGACACATGGGTGGCATTCACCATTGTATTGGAGGTCACTAAATCTATAGGTCATACACAAAACTTTTTTCCTCTCATTTTATTAGATCTTCAAATTACCAAATTAAAATGTTTTACACTAAATTCAGATGTAATACCCTGTTTTCACGAAAATAAGACATCCCCTGATAATAAGCCCAACCGGACTTTGGAGTGCATGCGGTGAAATAAGCTTCCCCCCAAAAAATAAGACCTCCCGGAAAATATTTAAATGCAAAGCTGGAAATCAGGTAAGACAGCAAGAGGAACCCCATCTTGCTCCACGGGCTCCAAAATAATGAGACCTCCCCAAAAATAAGGCCAAGTGCTTATTTTGAGGTTCAAAAAAATATAAGACAGGGTCTTATTTTCGGGAAAACACAGTAGTATGTCAGAATGGCCTTGGCAGACAGTGGCAAAGATATTGCCTAAGGCCGTAATGGCGAATCTATGGCATGCGTACCAGAAGTGGCACACAGAGCCATGTTGCCTGGCACTCATGGCGTTGCCTGTTCCACTTCTGGGTTTCTGCTGCGCATGCCCACGTGATGATCAGTTGGCTTTTGTGCATGTGGTAGTGCTGGAAACTGGAAGAGCTGGTCTCCCATTTTCCAGTGTGAGCATAAGTGCCAGGCAGCTGATAGGTAACTGGAAGACTTGCATGCACGCAGGAAACTGGAAGTATCTTATCCGGCACGCACATGCCCCTGGGCAGCTTCTCTTCCTGCTGGAGCACATGTGCGTGCATAAAGTGCTGCTTTTTTGGCACTTGGTGATGCATGCGTTTCATCACTCGGTGCCGAAAAGGTTCTCCATTACTGGCCTAAGGAATGATCAGGGTAAGACAGGGTATTGGCAGCTGCATAATGGGCAGAGAAAGAAACTCAAAAAGTAACCTTCTTAACCTATCAGTCTACAAAAGAGATGGAGGGAGATTTGTACTTTCAAACTTGCAACACTCTGTTGATGTAGCCTTACAATAAAGCAGAATTAGCTCATCTGGTCAGGTTTCCTGTCTGATCTGCCTAAGAAGGCTGACATCAGTCTTGCATAGATATTTTCTAGACTTAGATGTTCATGGTAACATTTTGACAGGCAGGCAAGGCTAAATGAACTGTCAAAGAAGAAAAAGAGGCATTTGTTTATCTTGACTTTTGATCTAAATTGAGAAATTGGGAAGATTGTATCCCTGAGTAGTCTAGAAATTGTGCTAACAAATTTCAGCAGCACACCACCAAGAAGCAGCATAAAGGGGATTATAGGCAATTAATTAGGGCTAACACTTAAAGCCTCACTAAGCCTCTCAAACCCCAATCTTCTCAACAGTTTCCCATATTCAGTGACATTGTTGTCCCACCTACAAGTGTCCTAGGTCATCAATATAAATTGAAAACAAGTATGCATGATCTCAAATAAAAGCAAGCATCCAATTTAGACTGTGTGAGAGAGGTGAGCAGTTTAAATAGCAAGGGTCACATGGCATAAGAGCATGGAAGGCAACAAGGATTGTTTGTTAAGGATAGATAAATACATAGAAGCTTAGTAAACGATAGTGCGAAAACTAGATTTAGCCATATGTCCTTTTCTTTTCATGAATTTAATTGATTTGCAGAAAATACTCTTGCAATGCTTTGCGTAGTGATTTCTCTCCTTTCAGCAGCTCTTCTAGAATCATTCTATTACACAGGAAGGAAAAAAGCTGACAAGAACAAGGGATATATTGCCAGATTGGGCATACTCAGGATTTATATTTGTTTTTAATAGTCATTTATTGGAAGTTAAAGGCCTTAAAAATATCAAGGCATTGTTGGAGGAAAAAGGGGAAAAAAACAATTCCATAATAAAGAGAAAACACAAAAACATTAACACAATCTTTAATATTAAAATAGCAATGAGCACCAGCTTCTCATTTCAAAAGATAGAATTAAAGAACTGTGCCAGTACTCCTTTCCAAAATTCTGTTTTAATAGACCCAATTTTGGAAGAAAGAATATTTCACATTTGGCGTGATCCATATACGGAGTTTGACAGCCAGGCCCTTGAAGTAAGCTAAGTAATATTATGTAGATGCTAACATCTGGGGACTGTCTTTCAGATAACAAGGTTAGCTGTTATTTAAAATTTGAAAAGAGAGGTGGGCTACATGGCATTCTCTAGATATTTGATTTATATTCACACAAGACATCTGTTGCCCATCTTGTTTTCAACTTTAAAAGAATAAAAAAGAATTAATTTTCTGTGCAGATCTTTTAGTGTCAGAATGATATTAATATACTGTATTTCCCACAGATGACTTTCCATACCCTAGACCTCTAGCAATGAAGAGCATACCACCTCATGTGGCAGCCAGTTCCACTGAGAGGAAGTTCCTCCTTCTAGCTAGCCTTAAACCAGGGGTGAAATGCTCCCAGTTCAGACAGACTCGCCCGATCCGGTAGTGATGGAGGCTGGTGGTTCGGAGAACTGGTAGCAAAAATCCCTGGCCCCGTCCCCTGCCCCTGCTGGGCCATGCCATCATCAGAGGTTTTTTTTTTTTTTTTTTTACTTTTAAAAGCAGTTTTTCTTCAGCAGAAAAAATGCCTTTAAAAGTAAAAAAAACAAAAACAAACATTTGATGATCCCGTGGCTCAGCTGGGATCGTCAGAACCCTTTAAACTCTTTTTTAAACAACCTCTTTGGCTGAAGAAGTTGTAAAAACAAAAGGTTTTAAAAGGTTCCTCTGGCAATCCCAGCTGAGTTGCCTGATCACCAGAACCTTTAAAAAACATGTTTTCTACAAGCTCTTCAGCAAAAAGGTTGTTAAAACAATCATTTTAAGAGGTTCTGGGCTGCGATCAGGCAACTTCTGCTGGGATCGTCAGAGAAGCCTTTTAAAATCTTTTTTTCCTCTGGCGATCCCAGATGAGTTTCCTGATCATCACAGGCTTTTAAAATCATTTTTTAACAACCTCTTACAACAGCCCCTGCCCATGCCCACCCTAATTGCCCCGTCCCCACTTGCCTAATTGCTGCTCCTTTCTGGCTCGCTAAGCCTTGCTTTGCTTTGGCTGCTGCAATCAGTTGCATCAGCTAGCAGCTGAATCTGCCTGCCTACAATCCATCTCCTCAGTTAACCACTCAATCTGCCTGCCTCCAGTTGGGTAAGTAAACTATTAAAAAATAGTTAATTGAGTTTTTTTTAAGGAGTTGAGTCTTTTAAGACAGCAATTTAAAGTTAAGGAAGTTTTAAATTTAGCTGCTTTTATCTAAAACAGCACTCCTGACTGAGGAACTCTGGGATTTGAAGTCCAAAAACCTTAAAGTTACTAAGGTTGGAGACCCCTGATCTAAAAAATATAAATAAAATAAAATAATAAAATAAAATATTTGTGCAGCTTTCTGAGATTTGGTGTGTTTCTGTAGTGCTTCACTCTAATTACACAAACACACAAAATCTCACAAAGCTTTATGTGGCATTTTGTGTGTGTGTGTGTGAGTCAGTTGTGTTCTGTTGTGTGTGTGTAAAGTGTGAAAGTTGGGTTTTGGTACCTCTTATTGTTTTGTATTCTTTGTTTATTATTTTTATTATTTATTGTTATTGGCCATGTCCACCCAGTCATCTGACCACCAAGCCACACCCACCAATTAAGCCACACCCACAGAACTGGTAGGGAACATTTTTAGATTTCACCCCTGTCTTAAACCTTTGATTCTGATTCTGTTCTCTGACACATAAAGAATAAGTCAATTACTGCTTTTGTGTGACAATGATTCAGATATTTGATGACTTACTTATCTTTTGAATAAGCTGAACATATCCAGATCCTTTAAGCTTTCCTCCTAGGGTTTGGTCTTCATATACTTTATTCACGTGAAAGCCCTCTTCTGAACATGCTGAAATCTAATTATTCTGTTGATTTATTTAAGCAATTCATGTGGTCACCCATTTCTCTAAACTGGAAATGTACAAGGTTAAAGCAACAATTTTACAACAGCCATAATGTCCAGAGCCACAACCCAACACAAATAATCCTCCTCCTCCTCCTCCTCATCCAACAGAGCTCACCTAACTATCCAGCCCAAACATGTAGGATAGAGCCAGATCTTAAAGATTAAAATATAAAAAGTTATTAGTTTGGGCTACCTGGAACCCCAGGGGGAGGGTGTTCCATAGGGCCACTATCTGTTTAGCCAGGATTTTTTTTTATTGTCTTTTTTTGAATTGTAGTGCTGAGAACTATATTCATTCTCAAAGGGGTATGACCAGGCCAGGGTACTAATAATCATTTCCCATGATCTGTTCAAGACAGTATTTGCACTTTTAGCTGCTGTATCACACTGCAGTTCATGTTTAACTTTTGGTTGACAGGAATATATGACTGCGAAATCAGGTCTCCCATCCTATATATAAGACTTGCATTCTTTTTCCTACTCAGATGTGAGTAGGACAAGAGTAAAGTGTTACACTTCTGCTTTTTAAATATCATCCTATTCATTTCACCTCACTGCTTAAGTCTGTCTTGATCTTTAATCTTCTATTTTTCATCGAAAGTAATAGCCACCCCTATTACTTTTTGTGACCCTAATTTTATGGCAGCTGCAAACTTTGTAAGATTTCTCTCAGGCAAGTCACTGATAAATGTACAACCAAAATGGACCCCTGGCAGAGCCTGTGGCACTTTCTATTCAATACTTCCCTTTATGTTAAAGTGGAGCCATTAATGAGCACACATTCAGTACAGTCATTGAAAACAGCTGTGAGTCTAACTGTAGTATCATCTAATCCAGGGCTCTCCAACCTTGGCAACTTTAAGACTTGTGAACTTCAATTCCTAGAATCCAAAGCTGGCTGAGGAATTCTGGGAGCTGAATTCCACAAGTCTTAAAGTTGCCAAGGTTGGAGAGCCCTGATCTAACCCATATTTTGCCATTTTATTGAAGAGATTATCACGAGGGACACAAATGCTTTGCTTTGGTCCATTTCCATCTGCTAATATTCACAGAACCTGAAACTTCTCAATGTTTTTCTCAAGAATGTTTGTGCAATGTGTACTATCATGTCAGGACCATCTAAAGTTCCACAGAGATCTGAAGCAATTCCAAGCTTTAAACATGATCTTTCAGAAGAGTTGTGCTTTTTTTCGAAATCAAATTTATAAATAAAACCCAACCCAGAGTTTTTGTTATACAAAGACTAAATTGTACATATTATGACATATAAGAGTAATAAATGCACAATATTCATTTTAGTTTGAAAGCATGTTTGTAAACCACAAATAGAACTTTTTTCTTGAGTTTTTCCAGGGTGAAGTTGCCCTTATCTCATTTGCAAGCCATGTGAATCCCACTCCTTTTAAAAAAATGTTATCAATAAATATTTTTTCAAGAGGTAACGTAAGTTCCTTGAATACCCTTTAAAGGTATTCAAGTTAGTATTGGCAAACCCTTGTTTTTTTGAAGTGGGTGTACTTGTACCAGTCTAAGTCTATTAATTTCTGACAAGTTACAACCAACTCTACTTGTCTTGTTTGTCCTCCATTTGCTATAACCTTGATCCTAAATGCGAAGGAGTATAGACTGCTATTATTTAATATTTGATGATAAATCCAGTTATTTGACAGCATCCAATATCTTTCTGGAAGACAGCACTGTGTCTTCTATAATAGTATGTGGGAATGACCTTGAGAGATGGGGTGAAGAGACAGAATCAAGGAAATGGTTAGATCAACCATGGTGGCTCAGTGGTTAGACTGCAATACTGCAAGCTACTTCTGCTGGCTACAGTTCAGCAGTTCAATTCTCGCCGGCTCAAGGTTCACTCAGCCTTCCATTGCTCTGAGGTTAGTAAAATGAGGACCCAGAATGCTGGGGACAATAATTGACTCTTTAAACCGCTTAGAGAGGGTTATAAAACACTGTGAAGTGGTATATAAGTCTAAGTGCTATTGCTAGTGCTAAAAGGCAACTTAGCCTGAAGCAGAAATGGGGATGGTGCAAGTGGCTCAGAAGGGACCCTCACTAGTTTCTTGGGCTTTAAAATGTAATGGTAGTGGGTGGGGAAATGTATTGTCAATCTCTCAAATTGGAAAACCAACAAGATGAGCTAAATTAACTTTGTTGTAGTAAGGCTATAGTAACAGAATATTGCAAGTCTGAGAGTACAAATCTCCCACTGACTCTTTTTACCACTTGAATTGTTAGTGTGGATCCTTTCTCAATTTCTTTCTCTGCCTGTTACTCTTTCATTTTTAATCTGATTATTCCCTAGGTAACATCTCTTCCTCCTATCTTCCAAGGTCATTTTCACCTTCCATTTCAAACTTCCAAGATTCTATTAATATAGTCTTACAATAAAGTAGAATGAGCACAGCTGGCCATGTTTCCATCTGTTCTACCTTCCCATGTCTCCCTCTGAGTCTAATAAAGTCAAGACTTTTATCTTTAAAAGGGTAATCCTGGTGGTAGCTATTACATTCAGCAAAACTATTGATTGCCAACATTACTTGATAGACCCCCAATATTGGTTAATTATTCTCTCTATTGCTTAATGGTCTCTCTCTCTCTCTCTCTCTCTCTCTCTCTCTCTCTCTCTCACACACACACACACACACACACACACACACCCTTGCATCAGTCACACACTTCCTATCTTAGACTGGTGCAATTTAACAAAAGGTGATAAAAATCCAATTAGTCTGCTGAGCATAACAAATAATTTTTATGCTACAAATTTTTATATTAAATTGGCAGACTGGATGTCAGAGGTAATATCCTAGTGGAAGAACAATGTGGTTTTGGAGGGCACAGTCTGACTTACTATTATGACTTCGTTGTTCACAATTTAGCTTAAAATATACATTTTCTCCAGGGGAAAAATTATATGCTTCCTTCAACACTATGACTCTTTTGACTCAAATCTCAGAAATAAGTTATGGGAGAAACTGAACTCGTCCACTGATCTGTGTCTACTACCTCTAATTATAGAATTTGTAAGAACAATACGCTGGAGTTCTTTATGGTCCTTAAGGGTTATTCACCTCTGCCCCAATTCCAATTCAAAGAGGGATAAAACAGGGCTGTATGTTAACTTCTAGTCTTTTAAATACCTATATAATAATAGTACAAACTCTGTCAGGCTAGATTTTTTTTTAAAAAAAAAAATTCTCCTTCACTAACCAACTATTTTGATTTTACTTTGTGCAGATGATGTAGCAATTTTCCCTATGCCTTTAGTGGGTCTAAGAAGGTATCTTTTCTGCAGAGGAAACAGTCTTGTTATAAATCATGATAAAACAAAAGTATTGTGTATTTGGGAAGACCTGTTATCCATCAATATTCATGAACAATAGCTGGTATTAGCCCAAATCCTTTAAATTTCTTAAGGAGCCTCTCTTCATGCGGCTACATCTTCAAAAGATAAATTTATCTATATCTTCAAAAGTTCAAAGTCTTACAAATGCCCTCTTGCTATTGTGAACCTGAATTACAAAGTTTTAGAGAACATGGTACAGCTTCTTTTTGAGCTACCTGGTCTATGGGGTGCCAGGGATACTATAATCTTCTATGAAACTGTTCAGTCCAAATTTATAAGGATACCCAGCCGTGTTTCTAATCTACTCATGCTAACAACTGTCTGATTTCCATCGAGGAAAAAATTTGGTTTTGTCTTGATAGAAACACTGAAAATACTAGTTCAATTTCATATGAGATACTTTTGACCTCTCTGATCCTCTGTGACAAGTTTTTATGCCCTTTGCTAAAGGGAATGAAGCTGCATTTAAGAGTCTCTGATGTTTCTCCTCAATATCTATTAAACCGTCTGAAAATATAATTCTACTTCAGATACAACTACAATTTTCTCCTTAATACTGTTTTACTGCCTCCTTCTTTTCTACTATTCTTTGACCTCCTCCTCCTCCTTCCCCCTCCCCCTCCTCCTCTTTCTTTCTGTCTCTGTCTCTGTCTCTGTCTCTCTCTCTCTCTCTCTCTCTCTCTCTGCAAGAATTCTGGCGTCAGTGCTTAAAATGCATGATCCATGTTCTTCCAGGAAAGTTTTAATGAAAATCAAATTAAGTCTATTCAATTATTCTAGAAGTACTCCTAATTTAATGGTTTATGGGCTGAAGCCCAAGTCATTTTATTTCAACCCAATCTTTATTGAATCCTGCATCATGCTACCAAATATTTTATGACAAATATTGTTTCTTAATCCTTTTTCATGCAAAAATCAGTCAAAATAGAAAATACTGCCTGTTTCCTCTTGAGGCATTACATAATCTAAGAAACAAAGGGATGATAAAGTACATCATAATTATTCAGAAATTAGACAGAATTATAATGCTATAGTCCAATTTGGCCTATTGAGGTTAGTAAAATCTGTCTGTTTGCTACATAACTTTATTATTTTTAGCTAACTTTCCTCATCTATGTGTTGTATTAGAATCTAGGTTCTCATACTGTCATGACAATACATATGAACATACACATTTCTGCCCAACATTTTCTCTAATTTACACAGTTTTGCAACTGAATTTCACAAATTTCAATTGAAAATTTTCTGATGTATATATTTCATATGTCATTATCCTAAGGTATTTCTGTCTGGGTGCATTTTTATCAGATAAGTATCCCAATCTCCCTAAAAGTGTGAAACTTGAATTATAACTGCCTACCAGTTTGTGCATTAGTTTAGGAAGGGTGAATGTGAACAGTTTCTATTAAAAACTGGGGGAAAAAATGGATTTCTCTCTCTCATCCATCCTCAATTCTATCACATCAAAAGTAGGAAGTAGAAACAAGAATTTTAATCTTAATAGATGAATATATACAATACTATATTTCCATACTAAGCTCCTATATGCCTAAAACTCCCATATACAATTATGCTTCAGATAATTTTTCTATTGGTCAAAACTTACTAGGATTTCTCAGAGCTGCAGGTCCAACAAAGGTGGAAAAATTCATTGGCAATAAGCAATGTTGTCTAATAGCTCAGATGTTGAAGATGGCCCAAAAAGATCTAGGATGAAATAATTCTAATCCGTGTTCTTCATCCATATTTTCAGCACTGGTTTCAGCAAAAAATTATAATCTTTGGTTGACAATAGAAAGAAAATAGTATTGTATGAGTATTTGTATGTATTGTTATTTCCTAATTTTTTAAGGAATTTTTTTTTGGGGGGGGTCTTAGGTAAATATAGTATCATCTCCATCATATTGCCAATGGGAAGGAAAGGGCCTTAGATTTAAGAGGTTGCTTACAAAAAACCATGAAAAAGACAAAAGTTGAACCAGGGATTTTCTAGAACACAATTTACATAACATATAAATCCATCTCCAGTGGCTTTTGCTCTGTTATCTTTCTTGAAATGATATTAACCAGATCACAGAAATTCTATTTACTTTAGCTTGCAGTAAACATTGATATTGATCTTAGCATGGAACTACTTTTCAACATTTAGTTTACTGGCCAGAAATGGTAGCTATTTTTCTTTAGCTCCTAAAGTTGGCTTCAGAACCATATCCAAACTGTTGCTTTAATTCTATTCTAAAAGAATTTTGAAGAAGAATAAAAGTAAATGTCTAAAGGTTTACTCCCAGAGGAGCAAATGAATTTCTATTGCCAGCTTTGGCAAGAGAAAGATGAAATTTTTGTGATATTTATGAAAGCTAGAGCATGAAGGTGAGCAGCTCATATGGAGAATTTGAACCTGACTGTTCCCTGGGCGCATCCTTGGATCATGGCACTTCTGCAAATAACAAAAAGAGGCATCTTAAATGTAAACTCTCAGTATTCCTGTTTGCATTGTCACCTCTAATTATTTTTCACATTCTGCACTTTTCAGTTCAAATCTTCTGTTACTCAAACTGCATTCTGCTTTTTAGTTCATCCATTTAAATAGACTATTGCTGGATATTCCTGCATTTAATAAGTTGTAGAGTCTATGATTACCTTAGATCAGGGATGGCCAAACTTGGCCCCTTGAAGAGCTGTGGACTTCAACTCCCAGAATTCCCCAGCCAGCAACTTGCTCATATTTATAGCTCATGCTGGTTGGGGAATTCTGGGAGTTGAAGTCCACCGCTCTTCAAGGGGCCAAGTTTGGGCACCCCTGCCTTAGATGCATTTGCTGTTCACTTGTGGGTTACATAATTTAATAAAAGTTACTCATTACTAGCTAAGAACATACAGTAGTGAAATGAGACCCATGAAAAGAACATAACAACAATAATAAATAATAAATAATAATAATAAATAATAATTAATAATAATAATAATAATAATAATAATAATAATAATAATAATAATAATAATAATATCATCATCATCATCATCATCAGAGTTGGAAGGGACCTTGGAGGTCTTCTAGTCCAACTGGCTATCCAACATTTTCTTAAAAATTTCCAGTGTTGGAGCATTTACAACTTCTTCAGGCAAGTTGTTCCACTGATTAATTGTTCTAACTGTCAGGAAATTTCTCCTTAGTTCTAGGTTGCTTCTCTCCTTGATTAGTTTCCACCCATTGCTTCTTGTTCTACCCTCAGGTGCTTTGGAGAATAGTTTGACTCCCTCTTCTTTGTGACAACCCCTGAGATATTGGAACACTGCTATCATATCTCCCCCAGTCCTTCTTTTCATTAAACTAGGCATACCAAGTTCCTGCAACCGTTCTTCATATGTTTTAGCCTCCAGTCCCCTAATCATCTTTGTTTCACTTCTCTGCACTCTCTCTAGAGTCTCAACATCCTTTTTACATGGTGCATGTATTCAAAAATTCAAGCATTTTATCTTTAAATAAATATTCTTAATATCAATGTTGTGATCAGATCATACAGTTTGTTATCTAACCACAAAGCCTCACTAAATAAGTTTTTCTCATCCCCTATTCTGTCTAAAAAATGAACTTGCCTAGAATTTAACTCTTAGTAACTGCATCCACAAAGGGGCTTGGTAGTAGAGTAATAGAAGATATTTGCTGTTATCTCATTTTATCTTTTATCTACACAATTTATTCAACAGTCTTGAAAATATCAGGTGTTCTCCCATACCAAGAACTAACTGGGTTAAATCTTGTTTTGCTACAGCTATTAGACAAGATTGCATAGTTTCTTTGTGTATCTTCGGGAAACCATAGAGACCATAGAGCTTAGGGCATCTGGATGATTTCTCTCTGGGAATGATTCTTTGTTGGATTTCTTCGCCTCCCCCATCAGCGAAGAAATCCAACAAAGAATCATTCCCAGAGAGAAATCATCCAGATGCCCTAAGCTCTATGGTCTCCCGAAGATACACAAAAAAGGAACCCCACTTAGACCCATAGTCAGCTCCATAGGCTCACCTCTACAAAACCTAGCCAAATTTCTCGCCAAACAACTACAGCCCTATGCAGAATCCATCACCTCACACGTAAAAAACTCATTCCAGTTCATAGAGATCATAAAAAAACAAAACTTACAGCCCAGCGACCTACTCGTGAGCTTTGATGTCATATCCCTCTTCACCCAAGTGCCAATCAAAGAAGCCTTGACAGCTATCCAAAACAAATATAACCCCCCCAAGCACATCCTAGATCTGACCAACCACTGCCTATCCAACACATACTTCATCTATAATGGACAAAAATACAAACAAGTAGAAGGAGCACCCATGGGATCACCCCTCTCACCTGTCATTGCCAATCTCTACATGGAACACTTTGAAACCCAAGCTCTAGAAAAATCTGATCACAAACCCAAACTCTGGCTCAGATATGTAGACGACACCTTCATAATCTGGCCACATGGGAAAGAAAAACTTGACAACTTCCTCACACACCTCAATAGCCTACACCCCAAAATACAGTTCACCATGGAAACAGAAGTTAACAACCAACTTCCCTTCCTGGATGTCTTAGTCTACAGAAACCCCAATGGCTCCCTAGGACACACCATCTACCAGAAGAAAACACACACAAACCGCTATCTGCACGCACTCTCACACCACCACCCAGCACAGATCAACTCCGTAGCCAAGACACTCATTCCAGAACAAAATGCTTAGCTGATGAACAACACCTAAAACCGAACTAGACACTCTCACTAACGTACTAACATCCAATGGATTCCAAAGAAATAAGATTACCAAGCTAATCCAAAAGAACCCCCACTAAAATCCAAGACAGAGAACAAGAAAACGGCACAGCCCTCCTCCCATATATAAAAGGCACCACAGACAGAATCAGCAAGATCCTCCACAAACACAACATCAAGACAGCATTCTGCACAAACCAAAAAATATCCACCATCCTAAGAAACCCCAAAGACAAAATTGAGTTAGAAAATCAAGGAGTATATGAAATCCCATGCACCGCCTGCCCCACCACATACATCAGACAAACCAACAGAAGAATAAGTGCACGCATTGAAGAACACAAGAACTCAGTCAAAAAAGAGGAACCAACTTCTTCCCTGGTCCAACACTTTAAAGTCACAGAACGTGATATTGACTTTAAAAAGACCAGAACTATCGCCAAAACTGAACACTTTAACAACAGAATAATCAGAGAAGCCATTGAGATAGAAAAACACCCACACAGCATGAACAAACGAGATGATACCTCCTGCCTACCAGCCATTTGGAAACCCGCTCTTATTGACAAACGAGTCCCTAACACGAGGAATGACACCAGACCCACACTCACGAGGTCCACACAGGATGTCACCACCGCACATCCACCCAGAAAGCAGACCCAAACCCACACTGATCATGAAGCACGACCAAGGACCAGAAGCCAGACCGCAGCTGCAACATTAGCCATTTCAAACCCCTCCAATCCATACATGCAGCAGACTGACACCCACTATGAAGATGTAGCATGACCACAAAGCCAAACAACAGCTATGCAGCTCACCAGCTCAAATCCCCCTGCAACACAGACTAAATTGAGCCCAACCAAGCCCCCACCCAAACAGGACACACCCCCAGCCAATCAGAGCACAGAAAAAACCCCATCCAATCAGAGCACAGCCAAGCTCCCACCCAATCAGTTCAAACCCCCACTAGCAGTTAAAAGGAAGAAACAGCTGCGATCACACATTGCTCCCAGAAGCACGAAGCTGAAGCCTGAAGATGACGAATGAGACTTCGTCGAAACGTCGCCAAGACACTTCCAATTTTACACGGGAGAAAACCCGAACAACCAAAGACCTATATATATATATATATATATATTTAAAAACACTCAAAAGTCATTAGGAGCACAGTTCTCAACACATTTAACTACTTCAGTCATGGAAATACCCTTATCTTCACAGACTACCAACAGAATGAGATTAATAAATTATATTTTTATTATATAGCATATTATTAAAATATATATATATATATATATATATATATATATATATATATATATATATATATATATATATATATATATATATATATATATATATATATATATATATATATATGTTTTCTGAGGTTTTCAAGGGTGTTTGTATATAGGTCTTTGGTTGTTCGGGTTTTCAAAAAAGAGGAACCAACTTCTTCCCTGGTCCAACACTTTAAAGTCACAGGACATGATATTGACTTTAAAAAGACCAGAACTATTGCCAAAACTGAACACTTTAACAACAGAATAATCAGAGAAGCCATTGAGATAGAAAAACGCCCACACAGCATGAACAAACGAGATGACACCTCCCGCCTACCAGCCATTTGAAAACCCGCCCTTATTGACAAACGAGTCCCTAACACGAGGAATGACACCAGACCCACACTCACAAGGTCCACACAGGATGTCACCACCGCACATCCACCCAGAAAGCAGACCCAAACCCACACTGATCAGGAAGCACGACCAAGGACCAGAAGCCAGACTGCAGCTGCAACATTAGCCATTTCAAACCCCTCCAATCCATACATGCAGCAGACCCACTATGAAGATGTAGCACGACCACAAAGCCAAACAACAGCTATGCAGCTCATCAGCTCAAATCCCCCTGCAGCACAGACTAGACTGAGCACAACCAAGCCCCCACCAACACAGGACACACCCCCACCCAATCAGAGCACACAAAACACCCCAACCAATCAGAGCACAGCCAAGCTCCCACCCAATCAGTTCAAACCCCACTAGCAGTTAAAAGGAAGAAACAGCTGCGATCACACATTGCTCCCAGAAGCACGGTTGAAGCCTGAAGATGACGAATGAGACTTCGTCGAAACGTCGCCAAGACACTTCCAATTTTACACGGGAGAAAACCCGAACAACCAAAGACCTATATATATATATATATATATATTTAAAAACACTCAAAAGTCATTAGGAGCACAGTTCTCAACACATTTAACTACTTCAGTCATGGAAATACCCTTATCTTCACAGACTACCAACAGAATGAGATTAATAAATTATATTTTTATTATATAGCATATTATTAAAATATATATATATATATATATATATATATATATATATATATATATATATATATATATATATATATATATATATATATATATATATATATATATATATGTTTTCTGAGGTTTTCAAGGGTGTTTGTATATAGGTCTTTGGTTGTTCGGGTTTTCAAAAAAGAGGAACCAACTTCTTCCCTGGTCCAACACTTTAAAGTCACAGGACATGATATTGACTTTAAAAAGACCAGAACTATTGCCAAAACTGAACACTTTAACAACAGAATAATCAGAGAAGCCATTGAGATAGAAAAACGCCCACACAGCATGAACAAACGAGATGACACCTCCCGCCTACCAGCCATTTGAAAACCCGCCCTTATTGACAAACGAGTCCCTAACACGAGGAATGACACCAGACCCACACTCACAAGGTCCACACAGGATGTCACCACCGCACATCCACCCAGAAAGCAGACCCAAACCCACACTGATCAGGAAGCACGACCAAGGACCAGAAGCCAGACTGCAGCTGCAACATTAGCCATTTCAAACCCCTCCAATCCATTCATGCAGCAGACCCACTATGAAGATGTAGCACGACCACAAAGCCAAACAACAGCTATGCAGCTCACCAGCTCAAATCCCCCTGCAGCACAGACTAGACTGAGCACAACCAAGCCCCCACCAACACAGGACACACCCCCAGCCAATCAGAGCACAGAAAACCCCCCATCCAATCAGAGCACAGCCAAGCTCCCACCCAATCAGTTCAAACCCCCACTAGCAGTTAAAAGGAAGAAACAGCTGCGATCACACATTGCTCCCAGAAGCACGAATCTGAAGCCTGAAGATGACGAATGAGACTTCGTTATTTAGCAGGCTTTGTGCCTAATTAACCTGAAACCTGGACTGTTATGTGGCAGTTGTTTGTCTGCATGAATTATAAAGTCCAAGAGCAGATTAGCCTCTTCATTTTTTATTACTTTGTCTACTTTATGGTCTCACTCAGTTTTTGCTTGCAGGCAAATGGTATTTCTTGAAGATCTTCCAGTGCACCATTCTTACTCCTTTGTCATGCTGATGTTTGTAGTCAGTCTGTACAATCTTCTTGCAGCAGCAGCTAACTAGTGGCCTTTGGCATCTTTGCAGAGCCGCCTCTGCAATTTCTATTTCTGTTTGTTGCTGTCTTATCAATTCTGGCTTTGTATGTATTTGTTCTTAAGGCTAGGTCTTGGGCATCTAGAATTAGCCTTTCTGTCTCTTTCTTCAATTTTTCTACTTTTAGCCATTGCGGGGTCTTCTTGTTATCTGTCCGGTCTGCTTTTTTTTTTAAGCACTGGTTTTGTAATACTTTTCTTTCCATGATTCTTTTCTGTTCTTCATTTGTTTTTTCTTATAGTCCAGCTTGGTCTCTTCAGTACTCAGGAAGCCTTCATGGTATATTAGCTTTAATGCATCTTCTTCACTGTCCTTCAGACATTCTTCCAATGCCATTATTTTCTTCTTCAGCTGACTGGTGTACTTGCAATATTCTATGCTGACCTATTTTCCCTTGGTAAGAAGAATCTGTCAACATTGCTGTATGTATGAAGGGCACGATTCACTACCGTTATTTTTCTTGTCTTCCTATCCAGTGCTTTTAGTTCTAAAAACTGATTTTTCTAATTTAGTGTTATCTATTCCTCCTATGTTTCCTCCTTTCCTCCTTTTCAGTTTTTGAAATTGATCGTTCTGGATCACCTGACACCGACTTAGATTTGCCAGGGATTAGATC
Organism: Ahaetulla prasina; assembly: GCF_028640845.1. Lineage (NCBI taxonomy): Eukaryota > Metazoa > Chordata > Lepidosauria > Squamata > Colubridae > Ahaetulla > Ahaetulla prasina. The sequence continues at coordinate 34,150,046 of NC_080543.1, read as the reverse complement.
TGAGTCTTTCTACATGCAAAGTAGGTATTTCATTTGTGATCAACATTTCTTTGAGAAAACTCTACACATAGGATTGTTTGAATTCACAATCAGCTCAGGAATTATGCCTCTGTACCATCTCACTATCTGACTTTATTAAGATATTTATATTCATAAGCATTCTCAAAGAAAGAAGTGTTGGTGTAAGTAGGAGTTAAATTAATGAAGGAAGTTATTAATGTAGAGTGTTTTGCTACGGGGAAAAAAAGAAAGGGAAAAAATAAAAGACAATAATGTCCTAAGGGATCCTTCTGTTTCCCATAATGTTTAAAAGCATTCCAAATCTAAAATAAACTCTTAATATAAGGTACTTTCTATATGGCCTCCATGCTCCCACCACAGGTGGAGTGCTAGTTATTCATTACATTGACACAGAGAAAAGTCATGCTTCTAGATAGTACAAGCTCTTCCTCAGCTCCCCAAACATTTGTACTCCTAAGACTGCTCTTGAAACAAGCATAGTTTCCCTTTGTGTTTCCTCATGCTTAAGTGGAACAAGTGCCTTTGCACTCACTGGTTAATTGGAATTACCCACTACATAAATGCATCTCTTTTTTCTTGTCCCTTGATTCTTAGTAGAGGATAGAAAATCTGTTTGAGTTTCCCAAAGCTGACCCTTTAATTGAGTGAACAAGGATTTTGTGGGTTGTTTTTTTTTTTAAATAAGCAATTTTGTACTTGCAAGTTTTTAATTTCCCATAAGGCAAAACATTTCCAACTATATACAAATTCTGGCTACAGAAACTGAGAACAAAACCTTCTATACCTTGTAAACAATTCCATGGTGGTTGCTTCTGTGCTGCAAGATAATCTTGGTTTGGGTAATGTTAATTCTACCTGTTAAATCCATTATTAAAGTGATAGGAGACTGCAGATCAGATCTTTATTAAAAGAACTAATTCTAAATCTGTGCATTTATATCGAGCATCTATTTTGCACCCATATTTTTTGCCAACAAGACTTAAAATAATAAAAACAAGCCATATATGGAATATAATATAATATAAATATGGCTTGCTTTTATTATTTTTAAATCTTGCTAAACAAGAAATATGGGTGCCAAATATGGGTGCAAAATAAATAAGTTGAATATAAATGCACAGATCTAGAATTGGTAGAAGAGGATTGCAGTTTCCTATCATTTTAATAATGGATTTAACAGCTAGAATTAGTGTTATCCAAATACTAATTTAACAAACCTCTTAACAAACCTATTATTTTCTTGCAACATATGGCGAATTCACAAAGTTCCACAAGATTGTGGCTTTGCAACATTTATTGCAGATGAATGGATTCAGACCATCATAAATTCTAATGCTTCAGTACTGTAAGTTTTGCTTCCTTAGTGCATTAAATAAAAAATATTATTGAAGAACAGTGAGCCTGTCCTTCTAATGAAGATTTTGCATTTTAAAAGTTGTTGCTGCTAAGAAGGGTAATGCTACAATCAAATAACATAATTTGAAATTTTTGCTTCAAGAACCTTATCCCCATTTACATTTAACTAGACTAAAAATAGGGTTAAACCCTTAGACTGTGTGGGCCTAATTTAATCTAATTCATTCGACCTGAGATCGTGGAAAGTAATGTAAATGGCAACATCTACTGCTATTTGCTTCTAAACCAAACATAAAGTTATTTAGAAAAAAATTGAACTTTCCTAAATAGACTTTTTCAGTTTTACTTTACACTTCTATGGCCACACGGGGTGAAGCGCAGAGTGTAAAATGGTCAGAGAGGGATATATCTGTTCATTTATGATTGCCCTGATCCAATGGTGGTATTCAGCCGGTTGCATCCGGTTCAGGCGAACTGGTAGTGGTGGCTGTGAGAGGCTCCGTCCCCATGCCCTGACATCATCATGTCCTGTTTTTGATGCTCTGCACATGTGCAGAAGATCCTGTGCTTGTGCAGAGGTGTCACACGCGAGTGAAGCGAGCATGTGTGCGCACACTCACATTTGCGAACCGGTAGTGAAGGTAAGTCAATACCCACCCCTGCCCTGATCCCAAATAGGATACTTTGGATTTATTACATATTTTTTAAAAAATATTCGAGTTTAGAAAGAAGTTCCAATGAAGCACATGGGAGGAATCTGAAAAGGACTTTCTTTGATTGCTTGGGCCATTACTGTGTTCTGCAGATGCCTAGGATTAAGTCAGGTGTCTAGTCGAGTTACTGATTTGGTTAGTAATTTTCTATGAGTTATCTCATCATCATTTTATTCTATATCACTATAGATAAGTACATATACAGTATTGTTTATTTCATTGTAAAAAATAAATATTTATTGAAAATATAAAATAAATATTTTTCCTCAAAGGTGCCTCAAATTGAGAGCAAGTTACATATACTACATTCAGCTGGCAGGTCATGCAAATAATCCAGAAAGAAATGGATGAGATCAGGACAAAATCAATATGTGATTTTATTGCTTATATTTCAAATATGTTTAATATGTTTAGTTTTTAATCATGAATTTAATCATTTTATTTTTTTGTCCCATTAAATGGTTGCAACCTTTAGAGTCTTATGTTGTTTTATCCTGGTCTTAGCCTAGATAGATTAGAATTCTATATACCGGTAATTGTTTATGGATATGGAAATTCCTATCAATTATATCAAGATTCGATATATATATTTAAAATATGGTTATATCTATCTATCTATCTATCTATCTATCTATCTATCTATCTATCTATCTATCTATCTATCTATCTATCTATCATCTATTTATCTACTTCAGTTTTTACATTGGGTAATTTTGCAGTGTAATTTTCCATTTAAAAACAAAATTATATATAGGACAAAATTATACTGTATATGAAAAATGCTTCTCAAATTAGATATGTGCATATATAACAGCATTCCATGTGCCTTTGGCATTTAGTCATGCCGGCCACATGACCATGGAGATGTCTTCAGACAGCGCTGGCTCTTCGGCTTTGAAATGGAGATGAGCACCGCTCCCTAGAGTCAGGAAGGACTAGCACATCTGTGAGGGGAACCTTTACCTATCTTTTATATACATTGCATAAAAAAACAAAAGCATTTTTGTACTGGAAAAAATGTACCTTCTACAAATTGTTTATTTTCATCCAGTTATTTTTTAATTTACATTTTTTGACATTAATGAATGGGATTAATTTACAGTAAAACATCCTAATGTAACAGAGAAAAAAACTAATAAATACATCTATTTTTGCTTCTTTATGTTGATAGGTGTGTGTTTTGAAAATGTACAAGGAGTCATGGTTATATAAACAAGTTATACAATTAAGTTGAAATGATAAATTTTACCTAGAATATGTACAGTGAAGTATGGAATCTCTTTGAATTCCAGTACTTGATGCTGTTCCATGAAAGAACTCCATATGAACAACTGGGGCAAGCATAGCCACAGATCAAAAGCTTTAGATGTGCTTTTAAACTGTTCCCTTAAATTGAGGATGAAAAGTAGAAGAAACCTTTCATCAGTTAAAGGTATAAACTAATTAGTTTCAAAATGGGAGCTGGAAGTTTATGACGGATGTTATTTTCAATTTGATACTTCAAATAAGGCATTATAGAGGCAATTTCATCCTTCAACTAGAGTACTGAGGGATAAATGCTGGATTTATCTATAGGTAGCAACAAACCTCTAAGCAATTAGCATAGATTAGGAATAGTCTATTTGCATGTATTTGCCAAACTGTTAATTTAGTATGTGTTTGTTTGTAATTCTATTCTTCCCCATTTGTACTTTTAAAACATTACCATGACAATTTACGGAAGAAAATTTTTAATATCGCCTGTCTTAAAATATTTTTTTTAAAAAAATATGTGTGTTCGTAGTTTATGAATATACAAATATGGAAAGAATGCGAATTTTGGCAGATAACAGATTTTCTGTTTGCACATTCATGTTGAAATTTGGAATCCAACTGATTTTGGAATTTGGAAAAACAGAATTTTCCAGACAATTCTAAACCAAGTGGATCAAAGTTTGCGAATAGCATCCATTGTGGGTATATGATAGCCATAACACTTAGAGAAAGCAAAGAAGAGATATGTTGTAAACAGATTCAAACTTAAGAAAGGCCAGGCAACTACTAACATTATTTGCACTTCTTTTCATGAACTATACAAGTTACCCACATTATATTGATCAGCATTTGGATCACTTTTCAATGGCAATGAAACTGAAGGCAGTCCAGAATCCTTCAGTTATATAAAATCTCTTTTCTTCCCAATCCCCAACTTCTGCTATGCTGCCTCATCATGTCATGTGTTCAGGGAAGATAAGAAACAATATATGAAGTGTATGTCAAGAATATATATTTCCAGAAGGGTCATTCAAAGCATTCAACGGTCACAGAATCATAGAATCATAGAGCTGGAAGGGACATTGGAGGTCTTCTAATTTATCCACCTGCTCAAGGCAGGAGTCTTATACAGAGCCATGGTGGCGTAGTGGTTAGAATGCAGTACTGCAGGCTAATTCTGCTGACTGCCGACTACAGTTTAGCAGTTTGATTCTCACCTGCTCAAGGTTAACTCAAGCTTCCATTCCTCCATGGTCACTAAAATAAGGACCCAGTTTGAGGACAATATGCTAACTCTATAAACAAATTAGAGAGGTTGTAAGAACAGTGAAATAGTATATAAGTCTAAGTGCTATTCCTACAACATCCCAGTCAAATGTATTTTTGAAAACCTCCAGTGATTGAGCACCCAAAACATGAGGAGGCAAGCTATTCCATTGATTAATTGCTCTCCTTAAATTTTCCTCCTTATTTTTAGGTTATATCTGCCTTTGAGCTTCCTTCCATTATTTCTTGTCCTGCCCTCTGGTGCCCTAGAAAAAAAAAGTCATCCCAGTTCCCCAATTAAAACAAGTAGTCCCCTAAACATTGAGCAGCAGCAATGTAAGAAAAATGCTAAGGTGGATGATCACCATCAGTGACCGTGTCTAAGGTATTAATTCATACTGTAGAGAAGGACATTTGGCACAACCAGGACTCTTCCAAGAGTTGGTCACTACATCAAACTGAGCAAAAACACCAAAAGCAACTCATGGATAGGAATTATAAAATGATTAATGACATAGTGCCTGATCATGGACCCCTTAGGTCAGCATGTTACAAAGGAAATGCTAAGGATCTTTTGGACTACTGATAGTATTTATGATCTGACCAGATTAAAACCTTTGAGACATCTTGTTGCTCATGCTGCTATATAGGAGAAGAAAGAATTACAGTGGGAACATGAAACAAGAAGCATGATCATAGAAAAGCTCAGTACAGTAAGATGAAATTCACAATTTGGGCAATAGGAAACTAAAATGGATTGTTTCAGGCAGAAGATCCTGCGTTTACTATTCAGGACATTAAAAAATGGAATGGCATTGCTTTTATGTTTAGGAAGGGTACATAGTACTTGGCCACAGTGCAACTGATGACCAAATAATATCCAACAGACTTTAAGATGACAATTATCTATATTTATGTTCCAACTACTGTTGCAGAAGAAGGGAAGCTCAGTAAGTTTTAAGGTCAAATTCAATTGGAACTTAACAGAACATATATGTAATACGTCCTGCTTATAATTGGAAACAGGGTTGCCAAAGTTGGAATCCTTATTTATTTATTTACTTGGAAAAATTATATTGCCTCCTTCTCACTCACAGTGACTCAAGGCAGCTTACAGGAAATAAAAACACAACATAAAAGAAATTAAAATAATAAAATAATAACCCACCTCCACCCCACCCCACATTTAATGGGCTCCATCCCACTCTGAGTTCCCCAGGCCCACTAGCAGAACCATGACTTCATGGACTTCCAAAAGAGTGTTAGAGTGGGGGTAAGTCTAATTTCCAGAGGAATGATGCTCCAGCAGGAGGAAGCCACCACAGGGAAGGCCTTTCTTCTGTGTCCCATCAGATGTATCTCCTTAGGGGACAGGACCCACAACCAGAGGTGAAATACAGCAGATTCTGACAGATTCTGGAGAACCGGTAGCAGAAATTTTGAGTAGTTTGGAGAACTGGAAAATACCACCTCTGGCTGGCCCCAGAGTGGGGAGGGAATGGGAATTTTGGAGTATCATTCCCCTGGAATGGGGTGGGAATGGAAATTTGGCAGTATCCTTCCCCTGCCATGCCCACCAGGTCACCCCCACCAAACCATACCACGACCACCAAGCCATGCCCACAGAACCGGTAGTAAAAAAATTGGATTTCACCACTGCCCGCAACATTCCTTGCCTCCCCACTCTAGTGAGTCAGGTGGATGTGACCAGCAAGAGACAGTCCCTCAAATAACGTGGTCCCAAGCCATAAGCCATGAAGGGCTTTATAAATGACAACCAGCACCTTGACTTGCACCCAGAAGCAAATTGGCAACCAATGCAGCTCTGAAGGAGAGTGTCGTGTCCCACTCCTCCGCTGACGGCCGGGTCAGAGAAATCCGAATCAGGCTTGCCTCTGCAGCTCTGCCCAAAGTCCTAGCAAAGTCCTCAGAGCAGGCAGGAGACCAGTAAGTGACTTCAGCAAGATAAGTTCGACTTTGCCTGACTCAGAGACTGCCAGAAAGCAGATCCTTTATATAGGCCATGGGGTGTGGCTCCATGACTCAGCACTCATTAAGGCCTGCCCCTCCCTTCCTTCTGTTGCCTCCACCTATCCAATCTTCTGATGCGAGGGTCACTCCAATCAGCTGTTGTTGGAAGTAAACTTTCCTCAGGCTCACATGCTGTGGAGGAGGGGGAGGGGTCTAGCTGCTCTGTTTGCCTGGGCATGGAGCCAGGGCTGGGGCCGGGGGATGCTCCCTCCTCTGCAGCCTGCTTGGGCATGGAGCCAGGGCTGGGACCGGGAGGTGCCCCCTCCTCTGCAGCTTGTCTGGGCATGGAGCCAGAACTGGGGCCGGGAGGCATACATTCCTCCGTGTTCGGGAGCAGATAAGCAGACCCCGGCTGCGGTGAGAGCGGACAAGACACAACAGAGAGATGACACATGTGCACACTGAGGTCTGTAAAAAATCATGCAGGTTGCTGCATTTTGCAGCAACTGTAGCTTCCAGATACTTTTCAAGGGCAGCTCCATGCAGAGAGTGTTGCAATAATCAAGACGAGAGTTGACTAGGACACGAATGACTTTGAGTAGGGATTGTTGGTCCAAGAAAGGTACACAACCCACAATTTATGCCATGACCGCCACCTGCTCTTCAAGCAGGACTCGCAAGTCCAGGACAACCCTCAGATTATGCACTGGGTCTGTTTGGGTCAGTGCCATCCACCCAAGAGATGGCAAATGCTGCTAAGAGGTCAACTAAAGCAAAGTTAGATGCACTACCCCCATCCTGCTCCTGCCAGAAATCCTCAAAAAGCATAAGCAATACTGTTTCTGTCTCATATCCAGACCTGAATCCTGACTGGTAGGTGTCTAGATAATCTGTTTCATCAAGAAACGTCTGGAGCTGCCATGCAACTACCTTCTCAACCACCAATCCCCAAAAGCGACAGGTTGTAGACAGGTTGTAAATTATCCAACAGGGTGGTATCCAGCAATGGCTTCTTGAGAAAAGGGCAGACCACAGCCACCTTAAAGTGTTGTGGCACTACCTGTCCTGTAAGGAACCATTAATCACCAGCAGATTAATGGTTGCTCCTTTAATTTGTCACCTCCTGGGAAGCTTTCACAAGCCAGGAGGGACATGGGTCTAAAATACAAGTGCTTGAGCACATATTCCCTAAGATCCTGTCCACTTCCTCATTAAATAAGAGAATATAATTGGATTGAATGGCTGAAAAGAAATGAAATAACTGAGATGAAGCAGGAGAATGACTCATCAAAATCTGAGATTCCAAAAGTTTTTCATAGTTAATACTGTTTCAAACAACCAAAACAATGCCTATATATATGGACATCACCAGATGAAGTACATAGAAATCAAACTAAGTTTAATAAAAAGAGGTGGAGAATCACTGTTGCAATATCAAAGACATGGTAGGGTGCTGATTATAGGCAGAATTCCAAGTTAAGCGAAAGAAGAAGAAAGCCAATCAGTTTCCATGATATGATTTTAAGCATCTGGAATCAGAAAAGTCTTCCAAAATACTCTGCAATATTCCAATCTCATATTGACATATTATTACTATGGACATATAGTAATCAATTTCTGTTATACTGTAAATTTAAAGAAGATCAAACAAAGATGGAAAGAGCTGGCAGAGTCTAGGACAGGGGTCAGCAACCTGTGGCTCTGAAGCCGCATGTGGCTCTTTCATCCCTCTGCTGCGGCTCCATGTTGCCAGTCGGCTCCACAATTGATAGGGCTTTCAGTTAGGATAGGCAGAGGAAAAAGGATGCCGTGCTAGGATAAGACTCTATGGTGGGGGAACTGGACTTTCGGTTGGCTCCAGAATTGAATGGGGGCAGGAGGGGCGCTTCCAGTTAGGACCTTTGTGGCTCTTTGAGTGTTTAAGGTTGCCGACTCCTGGTCTAGGAGAAGAACCTTTCCCACCATACGTCCTGCACTTCCTGCTGGGGCAGGAAGGGCCCATTTAACTACTGATTTTCCCGAAGCGGCCCGAACTGGCTGAATACCATCACTGCCTTAGATTTGACAATGAAAATACTGAAGTAATAGATAGCTTCTGCTATCTATCAATTACCAACTATAAAGAAACAAGCATCCACAGACCAAGGATAGGGACCTGATACAGTCACCATGAAGATTTGAAAAAAAAAAAGGTATTCAGATGTCATGTGTTTATTGTAATCTGATTAACCAATGGTACTCCCTGTTACATCCCATGAAACTAAAAGTTGGACTTTGAAAAAGCAAGATGCTTTTAAATTTAATTGTAGGAGAAAACAACTAAAAATACATTGTGTACCCAAGAAAACAAATTTATAGATTATTAGACAAATGAATCCAGAGCTTTCACATGAGGCTTAAATTATCATAACACAGGGATATTTTTCAAAGTTATGGGCCTAACCGAGAACTTTCTAATGCCGGCTAAGATGGAAAAAAGATGATACTAGTAGCAAGTTGGATGGATTCAGTTCCATGATCAGCAATGGATGCATTGTTGGAAGATATGAAAGGCCAGATTAGAGACAGATTTAATAGATTGCAAAGAGTCAACATCAACTTGATAGCACATTTTACATCTATGCGTTTAGGTCTAGGTCTCAGTCTAGATCTGGATCTGCCTCTCTACATTTTCTCAGTCTAATTTCTTTTTCTTGTGCAACTGATTTTTTATTAAGTAGGGATAGTGACAATAGACTGGGAAGAAATAGATGATTTTTTGAAGTGGAACTGAATATGACTTTTTCATCCTTTTTACCCTGCTCATATGAACAAGATGCAAGCAAACAGATATGTCCCTAAATACAATTTTGCAGGAAATTTCAGGATTCATTCTTTGGGCAGGAAAGGAAATGTTAGAAAAAAAAATGAAGTTTAAATCTGAAAGCTCTTATTGTATTCTTCCATGCATGCGTGTCTGTGTGCATACATGCATAAATATTCACACATTTTCTCTGTCCATAATTTTAAACCAAAGAAAAATGAATAAGGATAGAGACTTCTTGATTATTGCTTTGAGAGTTAATTGGAAAACATTCATGGACATTATACAGAACAGGATTGAATTTGAAATGTAATTTATTTATCAGCCTTTTTACATGCAATCAAATGGAATTCATTTTGTATTGTAATCTTTTGTTTTTATTCCATCCATGGCTATTATTTTCGCAAACTGGCATCTCTAAATATGATTATCACATGTTCCATTCATTTTAAACATTACAGTCCTTCATTACAATCTGTTTAACTGTATGAGTGCTTGAATCAAAATAAAGTTTTTCCTGCCTCTCAAATGTGAATAATTTGAAGATATATACATCTGAAACCCACCTCATTAAAATACACAACAAAGAATACTATTAGTCATTTACAGGTTTTTCAAAAACAGCCATATGTGTATAGTATGAACAAAATCCAAAGCATTAACTTTTCATATTTGAATACAAAATTGTTTTTTCCTTCCTTCCTTCCTTCCTTCCTTCCTTCCTTCTTCCCTCCCTCCTTCCCTTCCTCCCTCTATACAATATATAGTCATAATAACATTCCTTTCTCTGAAAGTAAAGGACATCTTGCCCTGCAGCTGGAGTAGTGTGACTGGGAGGCATCTCCAGTTGAGACAGTGCATTGATTGGGCCATGTGATGGACATCTGGGTGCTGGGCAAGTACTTGGACTTTCTTATGGGTGAGGAAAACCTGGAAGCTTTCAGATTCAGGTTAATGTCAGGTTCCAAGTAACATCCCCAGTGAAAGAAGACTCCAAGGCTAGAAGTTCCTCAAAGTTCTATTTTATTAGAGATATTGGCACATCTGGGAAAATCCAGTCTGAAAGCTTCCAAGTTTTCCCCACCCATAGGAAAGTCCAAGTCCCTGCCCAGCACCCACATGTCCATCACATGGACCTATCAATGCACCATCTCAACTGGAGAAGCCTCTCAGTCACAGCCCTTCAGGTGCAGGGTAAGATGTCCTTGACTCTCTGAGAAAGGAAGGTTATTATGACTATATATCACCTCTGCTCCATACAATCCCTTCTCCCAGATTCCCACAACACTAAATGTGGCAGGCCTGAAAATCCAATGCAAAATATGGCTTCCAGGCCTGACACCTCCCACCCTCCCTCCCTCCATCAATCACAAAAACTTATGCTACCACTTCCAATTCTCTTGATGCTGAAAATTCATTTCTCCAGAATTCCTCATGTTAATTCCGTATCTCCTGAATGCTCATAACAACATTCCTTAGTTACTTCTAAAAATCAAAAGGGTCACTGATATATGGAGCACCTTTCAAGGGCAACTGGATTTTCTTGGTTTTTTCCTTTGAAAATATTTCACTTCTTACATGAAAAGTGAAACATTTTCAAAGGAAACAAAAGCAAGAAAGTCCAGTTGCTTTTAGAAAGCATGTTTGGGATAACCATGATCTGGATGATTGAGAATCTCTATAGACATTGATACATGGAGCAGTTACTATAATACTCCAATGACAAAAAGTCATTTACATGAATAATCGATACAGAATTTAGTTAAGGAGTAATTTGTGCTATTTTTTTTAATTTTATAGTACTGATTGATAAATGCAGCTTATTTATCCATATTTTCCACATCAGTTAGAATATTAATTGTTGGAATCCTGTAAATTCTTAAAAAAGACACACAGCTTGGCTTTTTCTATGAACCTGCCAAAGACTTCAGTGAATTCCACTGACTTTCATCATTCCCAGCAGGGTGTCTGCTGGTGTATGGGATTCCCAGGAACAGAAGGAGTGTCAGCACTTTCTTGTTTGTTTTCAATAAATTGTTAACTACACTATGCCACCACTGTGGTTTATTTCCTTCTCCAAACATTATGAAATGTGCATCCGCAGATGTGTATATTTCTGCCTATTGAAATAATGGTGACACCGTCTGCAGTTTTAATACTGCAATGATATTTGTGCCTATGACATAAAATTTACAAGTTTCAATACCATTGTGACTTGAATATTTAGGATTGTCTTTTCTTGATAAGTATCTTTAAAGATATTATTTCTCTTTTTCTTAAATGAGTCGCCATGTGCGAATAGGCGGCAATATAATTTTCCTAAAATAAAAAATTAGAAAATAAAACTGTTTAACCCTGGGATGTCAAAGTCGCAGCATCATGGCGGCATCACATGACATATCGGGACCTTTTGCCCCTTCACTAAACTGGGCATGGGCGTGGCCAGTGCATGACCCATCCAGCCTGTAGACTGCAAGTTTGACAGCCCTGGTTTAACTCTTTTAATAAGAAATTTAAACCGGGAATTGTATTATATTAATGTATTAGTTTAAATGGGAAAGGGAGTTAAGGAAGCAAAGGGAGAGGAGAGACTATGGGTTATGGTTTTTGTAGTATTTTAGTTTATGATTGTTAGATTTTATACCCTGTATTTTGTTTTGGGAAGTCTCGGGGGGAGGGGGGAGGGAAGGGGAACGGAGGGGGTGGGGGGGAATAATTGTTAAAAAAAATTGTTTTTGTTTTTGTAAAACTTTTTCAATAAAAAAAGAAAGAAATTTAATAAGAAATCAAGAAACAAATTAATATTTCCCCTACTTTTTAAATATACAGTGTGTTTGCTGCTGAAAACAGTTTCTTCTCTCTGTGTGTATATTTTTATTTCTTTGCTAGCTTTTCTTCAGCAACCTTATATTTTCCTTGGGTATAATACAAAATTTACTCAGCATATAAGGTATGCCCTTTGTCTCATTTGTTTGATTATTTAACTACTCTTTCTTCTCCTAAGATTAATTTATTTAAAATCTTCACTGTTGTCCCTCATTTGATCAGAATAACTTGGCAACATATTTCCTGCTTTTAATAAGCTTATGTCTGCTTCTAATAACACATGTGTGCTACATCTTCATTTATACTAAATTAATACATTAATTGCAGAGCCATTTAATAATTGATGTGTCCTTCAGATCTGATTCTTTTCTTTTTCTCTTTACAATATAAATATATATATATATTTGCTTGCATCTTGGGTTCATAGGCACTGAAGTTTTTTTCTTCAGTAAAATGTTCCCAAGAAATAACCAGCATCTTCTCCAGTAAAGTACTGGGACTTATACTATGAGTATGCTCCCCCCCCAAACTAGCTGAAACAGTGACAGATGTACTGTGTATTCAGAAACTATTTAAACCCCCTTCACTTTTGTCAGTTTTCTTATCCTGCAACCTGATTCTACAGTTGTTGTAATTCATTTTTTTCTTATTAATCTACAGTCAGTACCATAATGACAAAGTGAAAACTTCCTGAAACAATATATTAAAAAAGAAAAAAACCTGAAATATCGCATTGGCATAAGTATTCAGACCCTTCACTCAGTACTTTGTACCTTTGGCAGCAATTACAGCCAAAAGTCTTTCTGGGAATGACACAACAAGCTTTGCATACCTGGATTGGGGGATTTTCTGCCATTCTTCCTTGCAAATCCTTTCAAACTCAGTCAGGTTGTGTGGTAACCATTGGTGGACAGCCATTTTCAGTCCCTCCAGAGATGTTCAATAGGATTCAAGCCAGGGCTCTGGCTGGGCCTTTCTAGGACATTCACAGAGTTGTTCCCTAAGCCACTCCTGTGTTGTCTTGACTGTATGCTTAGGATTGTTGTCATGTTGGAAAGTGAACCTTCAGCCCAGGGGTGAAATGCTCCCGGTTCAGACTGCATCGCCCAATCCGGTAGCGATAGCAGCGGGTGGTTTGGAGAACCAATAGCAAAAATCCCTACTCCCTTTCCCACCCTGCATGCCCAGATGAGCCACATGATCATCAGAGGGGTTTTTTTACTTTTAAAAGCATTTTTTCTTTGGGCAAAAAAATGCTTTTAAAAGTAAAAAAAAGTCTCTGATGATCGCGCGGCTCAGCTGGGATTGTCAGAACCCTTTTAAAGCATTTTTTCTGCAAGCTCTTCAGCTGCAGAGGCTGTAAAAAAAGCTTTTAAAGGGTTCTGGCGATCAGGCAACTCATCTGGGATCATCAGAACCCTTTCAAAGCATTTTTTCTGCAAGCTTTTCGGCCGAAAAGCTTGTAAAAAAAAATGCTTTTAAAAGTAAAAAAAAAAAAGTTGGCCACGCCCACCCAGTCACATTAACACCCCCCCTAAAGCCATGCCCACAGAACCGGTAGTAACAAATTTTACATTTCACCCCTGCTTCAGCCCAATCTGATGTCCTAAGCACTGCGGAACAGGTTTCATTGAGGATATCCTTGTACTTTGCTCCATTCAGCTTTCCCTCAACCCTGATCGGTCTCCCTGTCCCTGTGGCATGCTGCCACCACCACCATGTATCACTGTTAGGATGATATTGGGCAGGTGATGAATGGTGCCTGGTTTCCTTCAGACATAACATTTAGAATTGAGGCCATACAGTTCAATCTTGGTTTCATCAGACCAGAGAATCTTGTTTCTTACAGTCTGAGAGTCCTTCAGGTGCTTTTTTGCAAACTCCACACAGGTTTTCGTGTATTTTGCACTGAGGAGAGGCTTCCATCTAGCCATTCTGCCATAAAGCCCAGATTGGTGGAGGGCTACAGTGATGCTTGTCCTTCTGGAACTTTGTCCCATCTCCACACAGGCTCTCTGGAGCACAGTCAGAGTGACCATTGGCTTTTTGGTCACTTCTCTTACTAAGGCCATTCTTCCACAATTACTCAGTTTGATGGGGTGACCAGCTCTTGGAAGAGTTCTGGTTGGGCCAAATGTCTTTAATTTGAGAATTATGGAGGCCACTGGGCTCTTAGGAACCTTCAGCATAGCAGAAATTTTATTGTAGCATTCCCCAGATCTGTGCCTTGCAATAATCATGTCTCTGAGCTCTGCAGGCAGTTTCTTTGACCTAATGGCTTTTACTCTGCTGCAGAATGCCTTGTCAACTGTGAACCTTCTATAAAGAGATGTATCTTTACAAATCATGTCCAATCAATTTAATTTACCTCAGGCAGACTCCAATCAAGGTGGAAAAACATGTCAACAATGATCAAGAGAAATGGGAAGCAACATTTCAAGGGTTATTGAAAAGGACCTGGATACTTATGCCAATGTGATATTTCAGTTTTTTAGGAATTTACAGACATAACTAAAATTCTGTTTTCACTTTGTCATTATGGAGTACTAAGCGTAGATTTGTGAGCAAAATAAAAAAAAATTCAACAACTATAGAATCAAGTTGCAGCATTAAAAAATTAACAAAAGTGAAGGGCATCTTAATACTTCCTGAACACACTGTATAAAGCTTGATTTTTTAAAAAATGTAAACCTGAATGCAATTTTAGAACTACTCTATGACACTGAATAAAAGGGAAAATATATTCATGCCCTGGTAGGCTGTATTGGGAATAAGAGCATCAGAGAATATTAAGTTGTATATAGTTTGGACAGCTGGATAGTTGGATAGTTCTAAATCAGGGATCTCCAACCTCGGTAACTTTAAGCCTGGAGTTGAAGTCCACCAGGCTTAAAGTTGCCAAGGTTGGAGACCCCTGCTCTAGATGATGTGTATAGCACATTGTTCCAACAATCTGATAACAACCTCATGGTTTCTTGTAGATTTGTTTATATTCTAGTCAGTTGCCCCCAAATTATCCCACAGATAGCAAGATAAGGAAAACAGTTGTGGATGGATATTTCTCTAACTTCGCTGCGCGAGAGGAAATTTTCATTGGGCACCAGCAGGGGAGTTTGTCAATAACTTATGCCCGTCACTTGACTTGGCTTTTCTTCTGATATGATCACTGACTCTAATCCTCTATTCTGACTGTAAACACTCATTTTGATGATTGGACAAAATATTTCCTAAGTCAATTTTAAAATACTGATAATGGGAGGCTCTTTAGTAGATTTGACTCTACCCTATTCAGGAAACATAAATGCATACAATCTTAGAAATTCTCCATAAGCTGCCTTCATGCCACTTGGAGGACTAGGTTCACAGTTTTCTGGTTCCATAGCAAATTATTTGAATAGTGGAACACAGGAACCTTTTTGTTTTACGATATTGAAGTTGTGGAAATTGTCTTTTTTGCTGATTTTCATCATCATGGCTCCCAAACCTAGCCATGTGCAAGCCTTCCTTATAGGTATTTTATCAGTAAACAAATCTTATTATTCTTGCAGTTTCTGGCTGGTTCACAATCCCAATAAAAATCTTCCATATTTTTTTTTCTTGTTAATTCAATGTTTATCAGTAAACCTGATTTTAGTTCTTAGTTGGTTTCCATATTGCTTTTAAATACTGACTTGAATTTGTCTACTGAAATTATTAGCCTGCACTGAATTACCATTTCCCCCAGCATCAAATGAACCATATACATTCCCTCTCCCGGCTGGCACATACAATCTGTTTAATGCAATGTAGAACTCTGCCAAGTTTGTGAAAAGCTCCTGATTCCCAAAATCACAGCCAGAAAACACTTTTAATAGAAGTTCAAAGTATTTGCTTTCACAGCAGGGATTCCTCCTGATAAATAAAAAAAAATGGAAACTGTTAGATTGGGAAAAATGGTTTTTTAAGTAATTTAAATTACTAAATTTAATAATTTATTTTTTGATTTTAAATAGAGTCAGTAGGAGCAATGGGAGTTTGATACTCTCTGTGGAAATTCAGAGGAATAATATTGATGAGGCATCTATCTATTGATCTGTCTGTCTGTCTATCTGTCTATCCATCCATCCATCTATACTGATATCTATCTACCAGTATCTATCTGCCAGTATCTAACAGATTAACAGAGTTGGAAGGGACCTTATAGGTCATCTAGTCCAACCCCCCATCCAAGCAGGAGACCCTACATTATTTCTGACAAATGACAGTCCAATCCTTTCTTAAAGTGAAGAAACTCCCACAACTTCCGAAGGCAAGCTATTCCATTGGTTGATTGTTCTCACTGTCAGAAAGTTCCTCCTCGTTTCTAAGTTGAATCTCTTCTTGGTCAGTTTCCATCCATTATTCCTTGTCTGGCCTTCAGATGCTTTGGAAAATAGCTTGACCCCTCCTCTCTGTGGCAGCCCCTCAAATATTGGAACACTGCTGTCATGTCTCCCCCGGTCCTTCTCTTCACTAGACTAGCCAAGCCCAGTTCTTGTAACCGTTCTTCATATTTTAGTTTCCAGTCCCCTAATTATCCTGGTTACTCTCCTCTGAATTTTTTCTAGAGTCTTTTATAGTGTGGTGACCAAAACTGGATGCAGTACTCTAGGTGTGGTCTTACTAGGGCTTTATAGAGTGGTATTAGTATCTGTCTGTCTGTCTGTCTGTCTGTCTGTCTGTCTGTCTGTCTGTCTGTCTGTCTATCTATCTATCTATCTATCTATCTATCTATCTATCTATCTATCTATCATCCATCTATCCATCCATCCATCCATCCATCCATCCATCCATCCATCCATCCATCCATCCATCCATCCATCTATCTATCTATCTATCTATCTATCTATCTATCTATCTATCTATCTATCTATCTATCTATCTATCTATCTAGTTTCTAGTGTTAAGCTGAAAGGAATCTTGATTGGCTCATTATATTCTTTCTATTTTTCAGTGTTGAAGCTTAGCAAAAGTTGAAATGATCAAATATTATTTTCAATTTTATTTTTTAAAAGTTATGGGGATGAAATGGTTCAAAACCTATGTGTGAAAATGCTACCATTAATAAAGGTATTTTCCTTGACTTGCAAATCTAGACTTCCTAAGTGCCTGTTGCTGATTCTTTACACAGGAACAGCAGCAGGCAATTTCAGTGGAAGGAAGGGACATTATATTAAAACAGGGACAATGAGAACAGGGAGAGCTATTGCCTGGTATAGGATTTTTGAGTATTAGAACACATGCCATTATGGGTATAAGAATAAATCTGAAGCTAATCCCAGAGAAGGGAAAATATCTGAAACACTATCTTATTCATTTTAGCTCTGCATACTATGCCTACAAACCTATCTATATAATCATGAGCATCTGAATTTATTGAATTCACATATAAATTAGCTGAACAAAATAGTAAGGTTGATGTCAAAGAACAGCATATTGCAATTCCCTTCTAGCTAGGTAGCATGTATGCCTACATGTTAAGATAATACAAAAACTATTGAATACCCCTCCTTGAATTCAGGAAGCTTAGACTTAGTTTTCTGGCTCCATCCAGTGGTTAGGTAGCAAACATCAAAGGCATTAATTAGCTCTGAACCTTGAATGACTCTTGCCTTCATTTTCCAACAATATTTATAAATAATCAATAAAACAGCTGGAAATAGAAGCAGTATTAAAAAATATAAGTAGCATGAAGTGCTTAAAAGCCAAGCACAGAACTTTCTCTTGAAGATAAGAATACCAGCTTGTACTGAGACTTAGAAGAATTACCTTCAGGCAATGTTCAGTAACTATGGAATGAGAAATTCGAGTGGATAATGAACGCATGTTGAATTGATTCCTCAAAGATTAGATTCCAGATAAAGATGGAATGGAAAAAGTACCCTGTTTTCCCCCAAATAAGACATCCACTGATAATAAGACCAATCGGGCTTTTGAGCGCATGGCAATAAGGCCAAGAGCTTATTTCAGGATTCAAAAAAATATAAGACAGGGTCTTATTTTTTGGGAAACACGGTATATGAAAGCAAGCATTTGTCCAAAATAGAGACAGGATGCATGAAAAGAAACTGTTAAGAATAAATTATTTTATGGAATATATGTTTTCTAATAAAAAAGAATTTGGCAGATGTAAGTGAATGTTTTGGGACTTGAAATCTGGGAAATAAGAATAGGGAGAAGTTTGCAAAATCTGGATCAAACAGATTTTGGGCAGAGCTTAGGATACAGAACTGAAATAGAACAGAAGAGAATATATTAGAACATCTCATATATAAAGACAGTGTTTTTGAAACCAACAATTGAAACTACCTATCTGCACTCCAAAGACATTTTCATGGTTCATGAAGGAATTTACATCATGATGTTAGACTTATTAAAATCAGGCCTAAATTATTTCATAATTATGGGGGGGAAATCAAAATTATGCATAACTGAAGGAAATAACTTTTACATTGATGATCTAATAGGTTTCAGTTTAGGTATATATTAAAGTAATGTCAGTTTTCCTTTTTTAAATTTTATTAAATAGGTACAAAATGTAAATGTTATGCTGTGTCATCTAAGAGTTGTCCTTCATTTTAATGAATATTTGATTACATATACATATGAACATGCACATACATAAGTAACTATTAATTATATGCACAAATGTATAGTTAAGATAAATATAACTTTGAGCTGGTGGTGGAAATATATGTTATTATTTCTTTTACTTTATTTATAAAATTTATTTACCACCCATCTTGTATCCAATGACTGGGCAGCTTACAATATAAAAACATTGAAAAACATTAAAATCATCCATTGCAAAAAAAACACCGCAGATAAATTCATGGAGACAAGATGGCAAACAAGGAAGCCAGACACACAGGAGGGGAGGTGGCATAGAATTTTAATTAATCAACCACCTCCAGTATGAAGCTCTTCCTTTGGGTTCCCAAGCCATCTGGCAGAACTAGGTCTTAAGACTCTTTCAAAATGTCAGGAGAATGGGAGCCAATCTCATCTCAGTGGGTAAGGTGTTCCAGATGGCAGGAGCCACAGCAGAGAAGATTCTTCTTCTGGATCCCACAGCCAAAATCCCTTGGCTGATGGGATCCACAGTATGTCCTCTCTACTAATGCAGATGGGGGCAGGATCTCACCCAATGGCTTCATGTTAAAGAGGAGTAGAGAGAGCCCTGAGTTTATATCTGCATGTCACTCTAATATCTAATGTCTAATGAACCAGCAAACATGTGGAAAACTCTTAAAAATATCACCGGCTATGGCAAACCTCCTTCTCAGGCTGAAGGTAATCAACAACTGGCAGATGACCTGAATGAGTTTTACTGCAGGTTTGAAAGGAAACTACAGCCACCTATCTCCACAACCCCCATCTCAGACACACCAACAACAGCCAAGCCTCCTACAACTGACCCCATTTCATTGGGTTCACAACCCCTAGTGATCACAGAAAAGGAAGTGCAGGACCTATTTCACAGACAAAAGCCAGGAAAAGCTCCAGGCCCAGACAAGATAACTCCTTCTTGCTTAAAAGTCTGTGCTGACCAATTGGCCCCCATCTTCACCCATATTTTCAATAAATCACTAGAGATGTGCTATGTTCCTTCTTGCTTCAAATGCTCTACCATCATCCCAGTGCCGAAGAAGCCCACCATCAAGGAACTGAATGACTACAGACCAGTTGCTCTAACATCTGTAGTCATGAAAACCTTTGAAAGGCTAGTGCTTTCCTACCTGAAAACCATCACGAATCCGCTCTTAGACCCCTTGCAATTTGCATACCGAGCAAATAGATCAACAGATGATGCTGTTAATATGGCTCTGCACTACATCCTACAACATCTTGAGTCTCCAAAGACCTATGCAAGGGTCCTTTTTGTAGACTTTAGTTCAGCATTCAATACCATCATTCCAGACATTCTTCTAACTAAGCTAAACCAGCTACAGGTACCGGAACAGACTTGTAAGTGGATCACAAGCTTCCTAACAAACAGGAAGCAGCAGGTGAAGCTAAGCAAGATCACATCAAATACCTGTACAATTAGCACAGGGGCCCCCAAGGCTGTGTGCTCTCCCCACTTCTCTTCTCTCTGTATACCAATGACTGCATCTCCAATGATCCATTTGTTAAGCTACTGAAGTTCGCAGATGACACAACAGTGATTGGTCTCATTCGAGACAATGATGAATCCGCATATAGACGAGAGGTCGAACGACTAGCCTTGTGGTGCAACCAAAACAATCTGGAACTGAACACACTCAAAACCGTAGAAATGGTGGTAGACTTTAGGAAAACCCTTCCATACTTCCACCTCTCACAATACTTGACAACACAGTATCAACAGTAGAAACCTTCAAATTTCTGGGTTCTATCATATCGCAAGATCTCAAATGGACAGCTAACATCAAAACATCATTAAAAAAGCTTAACAAAGAATGCTCTTTCTGCGCCAACTCAGGAAGCTCAAACTATCCAAAGAGCTGCTGATCCAATTCTACAGAGGAATTATTGAGTCTGTCATTTGCACCTCTATAACTGTCTGGCTCGGTTCTGCAACCCAACAAGAAAACACAGACTTCAGAGGATAATTAGAACTGCAGAAAAATAATTGCTACCAACTTGCCTTCCATTGAGGACCTGTATACTGCACGAATCAAGAAGAGGGCCGTGAAAATATTTGCAGATCCTCGCATCCTGGACATAAACTGTTTCAACTCCTACCCTCAAAACGACGCTATAGAGCACTGCACACCAGAACAACTAGACACAAGAACAGTTTTTTCCCGAAGGCCATCACTCTGCTAAACAAATAATTCCCTCAACACTGTCAGACTATTTACTGAATCTGCACTACTATTAATCGTTTCATAGTTCCCATCACCAATCTCTTTCCACTTATGACTGTATGACTATAACTTGTTGCTGGCAATCTTTATGATTTATATTGATATATTGATCATCAATTGTGTTGTAAATGTTGTACCTTGATGAACGTATCTTTTCTTTTATGTACACTGAGAGCATATGCACCAAGACAAATTCCTTGTGTGTCCAATCACACTTGGCCAATAAATTCTATTCTATTCTATTCTTCTAATGTCACCTGTTCCCAGTGAACCATAAATGTGAATGTTTTATTTTAAGAACATTAACAAAAGTTGGGATCATAGGACTAGAACAATAACAAGTCAGGAAGCCAATTTTCTAGGGAAAAAAAGTTGGGTGAAAACATGGATATTTTTTACTTAGAGAAAAGACAGCTTTCAGATGGAATGTGAAAATTAATGTGGCATATAAGCATTGTCTTTCTGTCTGTCTATTAGGACCATTATGCAGAAAGCTTGAAGTTGCAGTAAAGGACTTTTGACTAAACTGTTTGAAGAAATCCCTGAATATTAAGAAGTATTTGATATTATAACAGATTGAACAGCTTTCTGTGAGTAGAAAAACAAAATATGAAATAGTTTTCTGTCAGTGATACTATTGTTGTAATGCAAAATTTTCACTGAACAAGGGATTAGCATATAAGATTTTCTTCCTAAGCAAATAATTATATAGCTTTCATGGCTCAGAATTCTGTTGTATTTTACATTCTTCTTTTGCTATTATTTTGTTTATGTAGGAAAAAGGGTCCAGCATAATGTAATGAAGAATTTAAAATATTAATAACCTCTGAGATATTTAAACATACAACTACACTACAATAAAATTTCTCACACTGTGCATTTTTAATAATTATTAAAATTATAACTATAAGTTAAAAAAAGCACAAAGTTGTTTTAAATACAAGTCAGTAGACAACTAATCACTTTTTTTAAAAAAATAATAATAATTACATAAATATTTTCTTAATACATGAAAACAGTTTCAATCGCAAAATTTTCACAATGAATCCTAGTTCATTCTGTAAAATTGTGGGTGAATATTCCTTCTTTTAAGTATGGATTTTCACAGTGACCAGACATTCATGAAAAGACAGCAGGGGTGATGTTTCATGACACAGTTCATAGTTCAAACATTTTGTAGGGTGAAGTTAGATAATGGAAACATCCTAGAGAGGAAATTTAGTGGCATTATCATGAACCATGCTGTCTTTTGTTCCCAACAATCTCAGAAGTCAGCAGGACTATACAATGCAGACAGGATGGAGAATGCAGCATTTTCTCACAGATGGGTTTTTCTCTTAAAACATTTCAGTTTCCCAACATGAATTCAGCTTTTATGACTGAGTTCATTATAACCAAGCAAAACTATTTAAGCATCCTCTGCTCCAAAAAAATAAAATAAAAAATAAAGTAGGAGATTAGCCAAGGAAGGTTAAAAAAGAGATACAAAAATTAGTTGCCTAGTAATTAAGCAATCTTGATTGTTTTCCTGCTGTCAGTTCATTATTGGGTCAAAATGATTTTCTCATTGAAATCCATTTGTAAATTAATTTGGCGCTTGTAAGTCTGCCTGTTTACCCATCTGGTTTATGTAATACCCATTGGTGGCAATTAACATGACAGGAAGTATTGCAGGAACATTTGTCTTCCAAGCTTCATTTTATTGCTATATGTATGTTCCCACAAACAAACTTCAAATCAAAATAAAATTTCAGTTTTAAATTCCACTGTGTTGAATTTAGAACCACACATTACTCAGAATATGAAGTGTGGGGTACATGCAGAATGATGCATTTCACGGTGTATTGACAGCCTAATGAAACACAGCATCTTTCTCAGTTCTACAGACATGGTCATTGTAAAGATAAAGTAGGAAATGGGAGTGGCAAATGATGAGTACCACTGCAAGCAGTATTAAATCCTTTAGTAGGATTTCAGTGTAAAAAAGGCTGGGCAGTGTTGAGCTTCAGTGTTTAGTGACCATGCTCCAGACAATAGATTTCTTAATGTTTCACTGGCAACTGTGGTTGGCATCTTCAGAGGAAACATGGTCTTCTATGCCAGAATAATAATATACAGTATACATCCCATAAATAAATAAATACAAAAACAAAAGCTTTGAAAACTGTGACTTTTGAAATAATAATAAATTATGAAGAGTCCAACAGATTTCTTAGGTGACTCTTCTTTGTTATCTGAGGCCCATAGAGGCAGATGAAAAGCTATGTGACAATACCCAGAATTGTACCCAACAATTCTGGTATTGTTGAATTTCATTTTCTGTACTTTCTTCCTTTCTCATAGCACCTGCTCATTAAATTTTATACTATCTGCTATCTTCTTTATAGAAAGTTCTACCTTTGATTAATTATTAAATCCCTACTGCTGTGGCTTTTCCATTCTTTAGTTCTTATTATGGAGGTTTCAGAGCTTGCATGTGGCTGTATTGCAAAATTTGATGGATCCAATTATGAGATTTTGTTTCTTTAGAACATCCTTGTGTTGTGACCTAATTTGCTTTGATAGTAACAGAATTCTGTTGTTGGGTGCCATGAGTAATTTGCCATATTATCTCTTTCATCAAAATGCCTTTATTTTACAAGTAACTTGAGAAACATTTTTAAGGACTATGCTCCCATTACTTGCTGTTGAATTGTGTTGATTTTTAGTGGAGAGAGAGGGGGGGAGGAGGGGGGGAGGGAGGGAAGGAGGGAAGGAGGGAAGGAGGGAGAGAGGGGGGTACATTATATGTATATTTTATGTATGTATAACTGAGACTGTAGAATTTTGGAATCTGTTTAGTCCTAATTCATGAATCCCATTAAGGTTTAAGAATAGATAGAAAATTTTCAAGTAACAATTACTTTCCTAAAAATACTTGGTTGTTTTGAAGAAAACAAGAAAAGTAGTGTTAAATTCGGGCAATAACGAGGCAGGAGACCAGGATAGTGACAACAGCTCTTTACTATATGGTGAACCCAGCAGCTCGGGCTGGGAAAACCCTCTCTTTATATACAGTTTAGCCAGAGGCTTCATCCAATCAGCAACGTGCTTTTTCCCGCTCAGTTTTCCCTCCAAAACTCTTAAAGATACATTACACTCCTTCCCTCCCAGAGAACACTTTACCAATATTTACATAGAATTAACATCTTATTTTTCTACGTAATCACGCAAGTAGACTGGGCGTCTCCTGACTCTTTCGGACCTGCGCAATTCATTTTCTGGGAGTGAGTCGAGCTGACCGGAGGGACTGTTTGTTCCTCTCAGCTCCTCCTCTAGGCCATCCGGCCCTGGATTATTTGCAGAGTCGTCCCTGCTGTCTTCAGGAGGAACCGGTTGGCGTCGCTGGACCTCCTGGAACTCAGATAAGTCCCGCATTTGCCCCGGGTTTGAGTCAGCTGTGGATTCAAACATTGGATAGTCAGGGTCTGTTTCGTCTGATTCTGATTTACCGGTTATGCGTTTCCTTATTTGGTCTATGTGGCGCTTCCATACCCGGCCATCCGCTATCTCTACTAGATATGATTTTGGTCCTGTTATCTCTAGGATTTTTCCTGCTAACCAGGTCGGGCCCTCGCTGTAGTTGTGTGCCCACACTAGGTCGCCTACTGCCATCCCTCTTGTTTTACCGTGTGCCCCTTTGTAACCGTCTGGTGTGTAGTTTGGGTTTAAATGGTCTACTGGGCACCTAAGCTTCCGACCCATTAATAGCTCTGCCGGGCTGCGGCCAGTTGTTACACAGGGGGTTCTGTGTTGGACTGCTAGGAATGTATCGATTTTTGTTTGCCAATCGCCTGGCCTGATTCTGGACAATGCTTCCTTTGCGCTCCGAACGAAACGTTCTGCAAGGCCGTTCGTCGCAGGGTGGAAAGGCGCCGAGAGGACATGCCGGATGCCCTCCTCTGCCAAGTACCCCTCAAACTGGGTTGCCATGAATTGCGGGCCGTTATCGGAGACTAAAATGTCGGGCAACCCGTGGGTTACAAATAGGTGCCGTAGGACTGAAATCACGGCCTCGGCTGTCATGGATCTCATGAGAATGATTTCCAGCCATTTGGAGTAGGCATCGACTACTACCAGAAAGGTTTGGCCGTGGAAGGGGCCGGCAAAATCGATATGGATCCTAGACCAAGGGCCCTGGGGTCTCTCCCATTCCCGAATCGGGGCCGTTGGGGGTAGCGGTCTGGACTCCTGGCAGGCCTGGCATTTCCCTACCCTTTCAGCAATTTCTGTGTCCATTAAGGGCCACCACACATAGCTTCTCGCTAGACCCTTCATTCTCACGATCCCTGGGTGGCCTTCGTGAAGGAGCTCCAATACCTTTTCCCTCAATTTCTCCGGGATCACCACTCGATCCCCCCATAGCAGGCACCCCCCTTGAGCTGAGAGTTGCCCACGTTTTTTTACAAATTCTTTAAAACGCCGCCCGCAGCGGCCAACCTCTTTGTACCCAACCAATTACAGTCCTTATTGTAATGTCCTTGTACGAAGCCCGAGCCACCTCTTTGGATGTGACTGGGCCAGAGTCCAAAGAGTCAATTAGCAGAACTGGTGTCCCCGGAGTGGGGTCTTCGATAGTCTCTGGTAACGGGCATCTGCTCAGGGCGTCCGCATGCCCTAATTCCTTCCCTGGCCGGTGTAGTAGTTTGTAAGAATACGCCGCTAGGAAGATAGTCCATCTGGTCAGTCTGGGCGAAAGTGCCACGGGCGTTGGGCGGTCGCCTGCCAACAGGCCTAGCAAAGGTCTATGGTCCGTGATGATTTCGAAATCACGACCAAATACATATTCATGGAATTTCTTTACTCCGGAGACTATAGCCAAGGCTTCCTTATCAAGCTGGCTATAATTCCTTTCAGCTGATGACATGGTTCGGGAGTAATATGCAATAGGGGCTTCTGTGCCATTTGGCAACCTGTGGCTGAGCACAGCCCCCACCCCATAGGGAGATGCATCGCAGCTTAACACTAATGGCAGCGTGCCATTGTATTGGATAAGGAGGCTATCACTCGATAGGAGATTCTTTACCCCTTGGAATGCCCTAGCTTCCGCCTTTCCCCAAGACCATGCAGCCGTCTTTGCTAGTAATTTATGAAGCGGCTCGGCTACTGTTGCCTTATTTCTTAAAAATACCGCGTAGAAATTGACCAGACCTAAGAATGCCTGCAACTCCATTTTGTTCTTTGGAACCGGGGCCTTCCTGATGGCCCGTACCTTGCTTCCAGTGGGGTGAATCCCTTCCCTGTCTATCCGGTAGCCCAGGAATTCCACAGATTCAACCCCGATCTGGCATTTGTTCAGTTTAACTTTGAGACCGGCAGACCGGAAAATGCCCAAAACTTTTCGCAGCCTTACCCCTAATTCCTCTAGATTCTCAGCGGATACCAGTACATCGTCAAAGTATGGTACCACCCCTGGTAGTCCCTGCAATAGCCGCTCCATTAGGTTCTGAAATAACCCTGGAGCCACACTAACCCCAAACTGTAACCGGGTACACTTAAAAGCCCCTCTGTGAGTCACAATTGTCTGCGCTTGGCTGTGCTGCTATCTACAGGCAGCTGTTGATAGGCTTGGGCCAAGTCTAGCTTGGCAAAACCTGCCCTTGCCCCATTGAGTGCAGTAAGTGCTGTACCACCGGACGGGTAAGACTCTTTGCAACGCTTTGTTAAGCGTTGCCTTATAGTCAGCGCAAATCCGGACCGACCCGTCCGGTTTGACTGGGGTGACTATAGGGGTCTCCCACTTAGCATGGTCAACTGGCACTAGAATTCCCTGGTTTACTAGCTTGTCCAGTTCCCGGTCAATCCTGGGCTTTAGGTGACGGGACCCTCCTAGCCTTTAAACGAATAGGGCAACTTGTGGGTCTAAGTTAAAAGAAATAGGGGTCCCCGTGTACTTGCCCAGGCAGTCTCTGAAAATGTCCCCAAATTCCTTCATGAGTGCGTCTTTGAGGTTGACTTCGTTTCTGAAGATTCCAGTCACTCCCATGCCCAATGCTCGGAACCAGTCCAGTCCCAACAAGCTTGGCAGGGTCCCATCGACTATGGTGATGGGCAGAGTTTTCTTGTATTGTCCATACTCGACGTGGACGGACGTTACCCCTCGAACAGGGATGCGATTCCCTTGGTAGTCTTGTACCTTTAAGTTCTGTGGTTTCAGCTTGCGCTTTGCGATGGCGGGTAAGGCTTTCACGAGAGTGTCCCAGGACATGATCGTGATCGCTGAGCCGGTGTCCACCTCCAATCGGCACGGCACCCCCTCAATCTTTGTTTTCGTAAAGATTTTTTTCTCTAGGCGTGTTGCTGCGTGACCCACTCTCACGGCAGTCTGATTCAACTTCACGCCTTTTTTGAATTGACCAATCACGGGCCGCTTCGCCGTTCCCGTGCTCTGGTTGGTCAGTTTGAATTTTTGGCGGGAAGGTTGGGGTGCTCGACAGACCTGTGCTATGTGCCCCTTCCTTTCGCACCGCCGACAAGTCGCATCCTTAAATTTGCATTGTTGTCGTTGGTGTTGCCCTCCACAACTCGCGCAGTCACCCCGGTCTTCTTTCTCCGGCCTCCCGGTGTGGAAGATTCCTTCCTCCTCCTCACCGTCCGACTCGGCCTGGACCTCTTCATTGTGGACCGGGGTTGATTTCGCACCAGCCGTTGGTGCGACCTGCTTTTGTAGGGTTTCCGCCGCTTGGGTAGACATCTCATGAGCCCTGGCTTCATCCAAGGCGTTTGCCAGCTGTTGCTTTTGGACAGCAGCCGCCGTCAAAACGGATGTCCCTGACCCCACGAATGAGTTGCTCCAGCAATGCCTCTTCCAAGTCTCGGTACTCGCAATGGTTCGTGGCTTTCCTCAGGGCTGCCATGTATACGCTGATGGACTCGCCTCTTGCTGCCTATGCTCCTGAATTGTACGTTGCACATACTTGACGGCGTTGGTGCATAATGGGCTTTCAACACGGTCTGTAGAGTCTGCCACGGCACCGATTGTACGGCGTTGGCTCCGCCAACGATTCTGCGTGTGTCGAAAACCTCTGGACCGCAGTGGCTCAGGAAATACGCCGCTTCCTGTTGTCTGAGACTCCTTGAAGTTCGTTCGCCTCGAGGAAACACTCAAACGAGCCATGTATGACCCCATTTTTCCTTAGCTGGGTCGAATGGCGCTGGCGGTGTAGCTGGACATCGCTGCTTTCCGCCTTGTTTGCTGGGTTCGCGTCTTCCTGGTGAATTCAGCTTTTTTCCTGGCGCTCCTAGCCTCGAGATCCCACCTTCGTCGCCAGTGTTAAATTCGGGCAATAACGAGGCAGGAGACCAGGATAGTGACAACAGCTCTTTACTATATGGTGAACCCAGCAGCTCGGGCTGGGAAAACCCTCTCTTTATATACAGTTTAGCCAGAGGCTTCATCCAATCAGCAACATGCTTTTTCCCGCTCAGTTTTCCCTCCAAAACTCTTAAAGATACATTACAAGTAGAGTCACATATTTTCTTAAAAAAAGAAAATTTTGACATTTTCTTTCTTCATTCTGTCACTCTTATCTACAAAAACAGTGGAATCTATTTCACAATAGTATTCAGAACGTTTTCTGCAAATGGCTTTCATTTTCTCCCATCAACCTATCCTTGATACCATGGAATTATCAATTGATGATCAGGTGAAATTTCTTGGAAAAAGTAGAAATCCATGTGACGCCAGACAGTCATCCTTATGAGTAGATCACAGGAAATGCTATTTTACAATTGATTTATAAATTGAGTGGCTGGTGATTGAGGATTTCATCAAGGTCAGACTTGTAACACAATCTTTTTAAGAACACAAATATCCACCAAATCTAATTTATTAATCACTTTTTGTATTCCCCCCCCCCACTGAATTATGAAGATTAAGATCCTTTGAATTGGCAACTCACCAGGTGAGTTACCTTTTCCTTAGAGAAAGAAAATATAAATCTGATTTTGAAAGTTTAGAAATCTTATTTTTTTATCATAAAATAAAATGGTGCTTAAAATACAGTTTATGGAAAATTAACAATAGTTTAAGAATCCAGATAGATTTCGAATTATAGCTTTGAACTAATTAAAAAAATAATTTCTATGGGAAATGTGAATATTTGAAGGGTTTTTTTAAAAAAATGATAAGGAAAAGTTGGAGGTTGGACACTAGAGTAGCAGCCCCCAATCTTTTGGGCAGCAGGGATTGGTTTTGTGGTAAGAGGTTTTTCTATGGATCAGAGGGGATGTGGTTTCACATGCTACCTGTATCACATGGATGGGATTTCACTTGTTTGCATGGATCAGTTTCTGACATGCTGTGCTGATCCAGGAACTGGGATTTGGAGACCGTTGCACTAGAGGAATCTAGATCAGAGGTGGATTTCAGCAGGTTCTGACCAGTTCTGGCGAACCGGGTCTACCGGTTCTCCAGAACTGGTAGTAAAAATTTTGACTGGCCCCACCTCCATCTATTCTCTGCTTCCCAAGTCCCAGATGATCAGGAGGAAATGGGGATTTTGCAGTAACCTTCCCCTGGAGTGGGGTGGAAATGGAAATTTTACAGTATCCTTCCCTACCACACCCACCAAGCCATACCCACCAAGCCACACCCACAGAACCAGTAGTAAAAATAATTGAAACCCAATAAAGTTGTTTGGTTTACAAAGGAAAAAATGAGGCATAAATCTTAAATAGAAGTTTTTGAATGTTGGTGTGCAAAAGTACTCAATAAGGTCATCAGAGCACCACAACAACAAGCTCAAAGTTAATACCAAGTTATTTAAATCAAGGAGAGTTAAAAAATATTGAAAAGTCAAAAAATAGTGACTTTTGAAATAAATATATTAGGCTAGATAGACAGTTAGTCAGTCAGTCAGTCAGTCAGTCAGACAGATAGATATTTCAAATGATGCCTACTTCAGCTTCAAGGATATATCTGCCATAACATTGGAGAAGACATATTTTGCTGACAACATCAAACTAGGAAGGTAAAGTTGAACAATAACCATAATGGAAAAATTAAGAGCATCTATTCGGATTACAATTTTAAATAAAGTATGATTCCTTTATATACCAGCTAGGCATTTTTGGACATTTAAATTATGGTTTCTAAGGAAAATTAAAAATGAAATAGATGAAAGAATTAAAATATAAATCAGAAATAGGTAGCAATCAACAGCCAAAGTATAATGGGAAGGAAGATTATAATTTCTAAGCAAGTAGTTTTTAATAAAGTTTTAGCAATAGTTAATTTTTCATATTCTCTTTCTTTCTTTTATTTTTTTCCTCCTACTTTAAATTTATTCTTAAAAAAGAATTCATTACAATTTCTGATTTCATAACTTTATTATATGATCTAAAGCAGGGATAGTCAACCTTTTTATACCTACCACCCACTTTTGTGTCTCTGTTAGTAGTAAAATTTTCTAACCGCCCACCAGTTCCACAATAATGTGCCATGTATCGTCATTTGCACATGCCTCTCGCGCATCGTGGATTGGGTTGGGGGGGCACCGGCTACCAGCTCTGCTTGTCTGTTACAGCTGGGTGGTGTGGGGGGAGATGCACGAGCTATTCTGGGACGAGGTTCTTTTTCTGCGGTCGCACTATAGCACCATTTAGTTTCACTTATGTAACGTGAACTAAACTTATGCGCGGGCGATACAAATAGTATATTTTCAGAAATTTAAATTGTCACAGAGAATTTTATCAAAACCTAATGAAAATATTTTTCAATAATTCTATGAAATTTTTTTAAAAACTCAATTAAATTAAAAAAAAAGGAAAGTGCTTTAGTATCGGACAAAACCCCTACCGCCCACCATGAAAGCTGGAATGCCCACTAGTGGGCGGTAGGGACCAGATTGACTACCACTGATCTAAAGTGTATTACTTATCATTTATGAAATTTGTATTCTGCATAAAATTTCATGTTCTGAATCCGTGTTTTGGGGGATCAGAAAATTTTAGACATATTTAATTATCAGATATGGAAAAAAATCAAAATCAATTGTATATACAAATTTCTTGCTATTTATCTGATTCTATTACTATATTTGTTTCTGTTTCTTCCTTCTTGTGTACACAAATATCACCTGGCCTAAAGATCTGGATGAGTGCTGAATCTATATATTGCTTATATTGATTTATCATTCATAGGTTTTTGTGATGTGTTTATTTATTATTGGATTATTATTATTTTTTTACATTTTATGCTCTTTTAAAATATTGTTAGCTGTTTAGTCATGATTTTGAGATGGGTGGCCATATAAGTTAGATGAATGAATTATTTAATTACTATTATTTAATGTAAAATGTTCTAAACAAAACTTCTAGGCATGGCATCCTCAATTACTAATCTAGAAAAGGCATAAAATATAAACTGAGATTTATTTTTGGTTGCATCATAGGCCTTTGGTGGATTTGAAGCCTTGGTAGTTGGCTTGGTAGATAGACTCTTGTCAAGGAGCAGCAGCTAAGACCAATAAAGTAATTTAATGCAAGGAACCTATGATTAAATGGCATAAGAAAGAATGATGCTCATGACTCATGATACTACTATCCCTATCTTGTACCACTCATTTTGTTACTATACATATCTACTTCATTTCTTTGTCCATCATCAGTATTCACTCTTTGTGTCACAGCTTCTCCTTCCCAACCTTATTCTTTAATTGTATTAGGAAGACAAGGAAGGTTATTGTCCATGTCTTTTCTGTTTTCATTATTAAGTCTGCAAAGGACAGAGGCAGACATTTGAAGGAGAGCTTCAGATCAGACGTGATATCTGTTGAGGGATGGGAGTTGAAATACTTAATTGGGTGCAATATCACAAAACACAACTAAGGACTAATTAACAGGGGATATTTAATAAACAACCCAAGGTGGAATGTTACTAGTCAGAGCAATTAACATCACCACTTTTCCTTTCTATATTTAAATATAGAATATTTAAATATTCTATAAATGTTTAATATTAAATACACACATTTGGATGTGTATATTCCTTTTGACTTATAGCCTTCTTTTTGATATTACAGTTTCCCTATCCTCTGTCACCTTAAATTATCCATCCTTGTGCCAATAAAGGTATCATAATATACTTTGACACAAATGCTCAGTTTTAGACTTAGAAAAATCTTCTTTAACAGTGTGGGTATGTCTGGGAGTTTGGTGTAGTGGTTAAAGTCCCAAGCTAGAAACCAAGAGACTGTGAATTCTAGTACCATTTTGGGCATGAATAGTGGCTGGGACAGTTGTTTTCTCTCTCTTCTCTCTCTAAGCACAGGACTGTTGTGGGGAAAATGGGAGATGAAACGAGTATTAAGTATATTCACCACCTTGAGGTATTTATAAAAACAATAAAGGTGTGATAAAAATATCAGAAAAAGATACAATGGAATTGGATCTCTGCATGTTTAATTCTGTTCCATATCTAAAGTGCAGATATAACATAGTTAAATGTATTATAGGTATAAAATGTGTGTGTGTGTATACATGTATATAACATAACATAACATCAGAGTTGGAAGGGACCTTGGAGGCCTTCTAGTCCAACCCCCTGCCCAGGCAGGAAACCCTACACCATCTCAGTCAGATGGTTAGCCAACATTTTCTTAAAAATTTCCAGTGTTGGAGCATTCACAACTTCTGAAGGCAAGTCGTTCCACTTATTAATTGATCTAACTGTCAGGAAATTTCTCCTTGGTTCTAAGTTGCTTCTTTCTTTGATCAGTTTCCACCCATTGCTTCTTGTTCTACCCTCAGGTGCTTTGGGGAACAGCCCGACTCCCTCTTCTTTGTGGCAGCCCCTGAGATATTGGAACACAGCTATCATGTCTCCCCTAGTCCTTCTTTTTGTTAAACTAGACATACCCAGTTCCTGCAACCGTTCTTCATATGTTTTATCCTCCAGTACCCTAATCATCTTTGTTGCTCTTCTCTGCACTCTTTCTAGAGTCTCAACATCTTTTTTACATCGTGGCGACCAAAACTGGATGCAATATTCCAAGTGTGGCCTTACCAAGGCATTATAAAGTGGCACTAACACTTCACGTGATCTTGATTCTATCCCTCTGTTTATGCAGCCCAGAACTGTGTTGGCTTTTTTAACAGCTGCTGCACACTGCTGGCTCATATCTAAATGGTTATCCACTAGGACTCCAAGATCCCTCTCACAGGTACTACTATTGAGCAAGGTACCACATATACAGTACTGGTGCATTTTGTTTTTTTGGCCTAAATGTAGAACCTTACTTTTTTCACTGTTGAATTTCATTTTGTTAGATAGCGCCCAATGTTCAAGTCTGTCAAGATCTTTCTGTAACTTGAGCCTATCTTCTGGAGTGTTGGCTATTCCTGCCAGCTTGGTGTCATCTGCAAATTTGATGAGTTCCCCATCTATCCCCTCATCCAAGTCATTGATGAAGATGTTGAAGAGTACTGGGCCTAAAACAGAGCCTTGGGGTACTCCACTGCATACTTCCCTCCATGTGGATGTAGTTCCATTGAGGACTACACGTTGAGTGCGGTTGGTCAGCCAGTTACGAATCCATCTGGTGGTGGTGCTATCTAACCCACATTTTTCTACTTTATCTAGTAGTAGGTTATGGTCTACTTTATACATATATATGTATATGTATTTATATATGTATATATATGTATATACAAATACACATGTGTGTATGTGTGTGTAAATATATGTGTGTGTATATATGTGTGTATATATTTGTGTGGATTTTTTTTTTGGTGTGTATATATATATATATATATATGACGAATGAGACTTCGTCGAAACGTCGCCAAGACACTTCCAATCTTACACGGGAGAAAACCCGAACAACCAAAGACCTATATATATATATATATATATATATATATATATATATATATATATATATATATATATATATATATATATATATATGTGTGTGTGTGTGTGTGTGTGTGTAGGTCTTTGGTTGTTCGGGTTTTCTCCCGTGTAAAATTGGAAGTGTGTTGGCGCCGTTTCGGCGAAGTCTCATTCGTCATCTTCAGGCTTCAGCAAATTTGTAACAGACAAGCATTCGTCATCTTCAGGCTTCAGGCTTCAGGCTTCAGCAAATTTGCTCCCAGAAGCACGAAGGTGAAGCGTGAAGATGGCGAATGAGACTTTGTCGAACGTCAAGACACTTCAATCTTACGGAGAAAACCTAATAACCAAAGACCTATATATATATATATATATATATATATATATATATATATATATATATATATATATATATATATATATATATAAGTGTGTGTGTGTGTGTGTGTGTGTGTAGGTCTTTGGTTATTCGGGTTTTCTCCCGCGTAAAATTGGAAGTGTCTTGGCGACGTTTCGACGAAGTCTCATTCGTCATCTTCAGGCTTCAGCAAATTTGTAACAGACAAGCATTCGTCATCTTCAGGCTTCAGGCTTCAGGCTTCAGCAATTTGCTCCCAGAAGCACGAAGCTGAAGCCTGAAGGTGACGAATGAGACTTTGTCGAACGTCGTTAAGACACTTCAATCTTACGGAGAAAACCCTAATAACCAAAGACCTACATACAAACACCCGTGAAAACCTCAGAATATGTGTGTGTGTGTGTGTGTGTGTGTGTGTGTGTGTGTGTGTGTTTGTTTTCTGAGGTTTTCGCGGGTGTTTGTATATAGGTCCTTGGTTATTCGGGTTTTCTCCCGCATAAAATTGGAAGTGTCTTGGCGACGTTTCGATGATGTCCCATTTGTCATCTTCAGGCTAGGTGTTTACAGCTTCGTGCTTCTAGGATAAATGTGTGATCGCAACTGTTTCTTCCTTTTAACTGCTAGTGGAGGTTTGAACTGATTGGTTGGGGGTTTGGCTGTGCTCTGATTGGATAGTGGGTTTGGCTGTGCTCTGATTGGCTGGGGTTGTATTCTGTTTGGTTGTGCTCAGGTTGGTCTGAGATGCAGGGGGATTTGAGTTAGTGAGCTGCATTGCTGTTTTTTGGCTTCACATTCGTGGTCGTGCTACATCTTCATGGTGGGTGTCAGTCTGCTGCATGTATGGATTGGAGGGGTCTGAAATGGCTAATGATGCAGCTATGGTCTGGCTTCTGGTCCGTGGTCTTGCTTCATCATCGCTGTGGGTTTGAGTTTGCTTTCCGGGTGGATGTGTGGTGGTGACATGCTGTGTGGCACTCGTGAGTGTGGGTCTTGCGTCATTCTTCATGTTAGGGACTCGTTTGTCGATAAGGGCGGGTTTCCAAATGGCTGGTAGGCAGGAGGTATCATCTTGTTTATTCATGCTGTGTGGGCATTTTTCTATCTCGATGGCTTCTCTGATTATTCTGTTGTTAAAGATATATATATGGATTTTGGTTTCTTTTTTTGGCTTTGACATTTCTAATCTCTTTATTTGCTACAAGCATTCATTTCATAATACTTTCATACTTCCCTTTTTTCCCCCCTGCTTCTTCCCATCTGGCCAAATGAGCCTTTTGTGTTTTCTTAGCTTTGCTTGTTCCTTGTCAAATCTAAG
This sequence comes from Ahaetulla prasina, assembly GCF_028640845.1. Classification (NCBI taxonomy): domain Eukaryota; kingdom Metazoa; phylum Chordata; class Lepidosauria; order Squamata; family Colubridae; genus Ahaetulla; species Ahaetulla prasina. Next base: position 34,114,419 of record NC_080543.1, on the reverse strand, counting down.
CCTTTAATACATGTTTATTCTTTTGACTCAAGATATTAGTAAATTGAATATTAAAATCTGAATCAGGTAAATATGTCAGGAAAAAAAAATCCAATAATAATGTCATATATTTGGGGTGAAATGTTTCAGGTTCAGGAAAACTGGTAGCAGAGATTGGGGTGGTTCACCGAACTGGTAGCAACCTCTGGCTGGCCACGTCCCCAAGCCAGTCCACGGCCTGCAGTCCTGCCATGCTTCCCTGCCTTCCACGTGGCCTTCCCGGCATCCCTGTGGCCAGTTGGTGAAGGCAGACAAGCGGAAGGCCACGTGGAAGGCAACCAAGGATAGCAGGACTGATTTGCACCTGGCCATCTGCCTGCTGGCACTTCTCTGGGAACTTGGCCCACAAAGTGTGGCACTCTGGGGAAGGATGCTCAGCTGTGGCCTCACTTCCTGGAGGCAAAGAAGTGTAGTGAGAGGGATAGAAGCTGGCGGTGGCTGGCAGGGTGGCAGCCCCCATGCGGGGAGAGGGCCAGGCCCGGCCACACCACTGCAGAGCCCATGGTGCTTTCCCTTCAGCCTGGGCAGAGGTGCTTACTCAGATAGGCCAGTGCAGCTAGCCCTTCATCTTCCGAAAGAGCAGCTCACTGCATTTGTAGCCACGTGGCCTGCTAGAGCAGAACATGGTGCAGGCGTAGAGTCCCTGCCGAGGCTGCCCTGGCCGAGCAATTGCCGTGCCTCTGCAGGCTCACCGGGTCCACCTTGCTTGCCTTTGTGGCCTCCATGCACTGCATATGAAAGGGGCCTCTGCCGTTCTTGACACCCTCCTTCCCCACCTGATTGCAGATGTCTGCCTGCCTGAAGCAACCCCACTGCCATTCGCTTTCATTTCATGGCAGGACAAGGAAGAAAGCAAAAGGTGGTAGTGCGGCAGTGCTCTGGGAGGGCAGGTGGGCCGTGGACACGTGTAGCAATCCTGCCACCATTCACTTTTGTTTCACAGCGGGACAAGGAAGAAAGCGAAAGGAGGCGGCACGATGGTGCTCCAGGAGAGCAGGAGAGCCACGGACATGTGCAGCATGTGCAGCAGCCCCGGGATGTCTGCAGCCTACCTGTCCTCCTGGAGCACTGCTGTGCCACCACCTTTCACTTTCTCCCTTGTCCCGCTGTGAAACGAAAGTGAACGGCAGTGGGATTCCTTCAGGAGGTTGCTTTGGGCAGGTGGATGTCTGCAGTCAGGCGGGGATGGAGGGTGGCAAGAGCCGCAGTGCACGGAGGCGGCAAAGGTGGGCTAACTGGACCTGACGAGCCTGTTGCTGCAGGGACATGGTGATCGCTTGGCCAGGGCAGCCTTGGCGGGGTCTACATATGCCTCTCCGCCCATACTATGCTCTGCTCTGGCTGGCCACATGACAAGTGCAGCAGGAAGATGAAGGGCTACCTGTGCTGGTCCGCCTGGGTAAGCGCTACCGCCTAGGCTGAAGGGAAAATGCTGTGGGTTCCACAGTGGCACAGCCGTGCCTGGTCCTCTCCCCATGTGGGGGGCTGCTGCCCCTCCATCTACCAGTGGATTTTGCCCCTCTTGCTATGCTTCTTCTCTACCGGGAAGTGGTGCTGCGGCTGAGCCTCCTTCTGCTGGACCACTGGTCTCTTTACATTGTATGCAGATACTTCTCAATGTCTATGGCTGCAAAAAAAAAATTTTCTTTCTCTTCTTTTTCTTTCAAGATAAGAGCTGTTCAACAGTGAAAACAAATGCATAGAGAAGTAATGAGTTCTCTTTTACTGGTTATGTTCAAGCTGAGGCTAAGCAATCATTTGTTATAGATGTTATTTGGATTCATACTGAATAGGAATTAAACTAGATGGCTTAAAACAGGAGTGTCAAACTCAATGGCCGCATCAGGTTTATGTCTGACCTTGGTGTGGGTGTGGGGTGGGAGTGGCCTGGCCTGGCCTGGGTGGATGTGGCCAGCTCAACATCATTCATGTCAGGGACACCTGTGATGGCCTGAGTGCTCTGCCAGTGAAAACGGGCTCCCAAGCTCCATTTTCAGCTGCCATGGCCTCCTGCAACCCTCTGCTAGCAAAAATGGAACTCGGGAGGGCCGCACGTGGCTGTCATAAGTGGCGTGCATAAGTGCACTTGCGTGCCTACTGTCCCGGTCCTAATAGTCCTTTTTACTTACTCTTTTCATGTATCCAAATTATGCTTATACTTTTACCTGTTATCTTATATATGATTGACAAAATAAATAAATAAAAATAAATAAAACATAGAAACAATGTGTTCCACAGAATGGAGAGTTTGGATGCCCAAGAAAACTTTTAAATTCCTACATTGATTTGGTGTTGATCTGAGTTATCTCAAATCTGTCACAGTAGTTCCTTCAACAAGTGGAAAATGGAAATATTCAAGAACCATCCTATAGTAAGGAAACCTTTGATATTCTAAAAGTGGGTTGTCAAAATCATGGCCTGAGGGCTGGATGCGTCATGCGCTGGTCACACCCACTCCCGGTTTAGTGAAGGGGGAAAAAGTCACGAGACATCACAGGATGACAACATGATGCCACAAGTTTGACATCTTTTTCTAAAAGATTCTCAAGACTTAGCTTTGTTATCAGACCTGAGTTCCTAGGGAATCATAGACTTGCTTAGATGGTTCCAATATTCAGAGCCATTCTTATCCTCTTTTTGACTATGGTTTGTACATTTGGGTTTTATAATATTTATATGAATAAATATAAATATATTTATATAAATAAAATAAATAATAAATAAATTTATTTATAGAAATAAAATAAATAAAAGGGATATGGTGGCTCAGTGGCCAAGACACTGAGCTTGTCGATCAGAAGGTCAGCAGTTTAGAGGTTCGAATCCCTAGCGCCGCATAATGGAGTGAGCTCCTTTACTTGTCTCAGCTTCTGCCAACCTAGCAGTTCGAAAGCATGTAAAAAATGCAAGTAGAAAAATAGGGACCACCTTTGGTGGTAAGGTAAAAGTGCTCTGTGCACCTTCAGCCGGTCACATGACCGAAGACAGAGACGTCTTTGAACAGCGCTGGCTCTTTGGCTTAAAAACGGAGATGAGCACTGCCCCCTAGGGTCGGGAACAACTAGCATATATGTGCAAGGGGAACCTTCACCTTTACCTTTACCTTATAAATAAAATGGATTTTTATACTTAATGCATGCTGTTTCTACATTTGTTATCTTATCTGATTGCTGGGTGTTGCCAGAGTTGCTTTCATGAGATGGGCAGCTATATAAATTTGATAGATTGATAGATGATAGATAGAAAGATGATAGATGTAGTACAGTGTAACTGTCTTATATTCTTTTCACAACACTCACAAACTATCAGTTGGCAGATGATAGGGCATTCAAAGCTTATTCCTTTTCCCTATCCGTTACTGTAATTATACATGTAAAAACTACAGATGCTCCTATTTTGAAATCAGTGCTGTCGATAAAAAAATGAGATAATCACACTTTTTAATAGTAAGTCTAGCTGCAGATTAAATAAAGCTGTTTTCTATTGATTTATCTGCTACTAAAGGTAAGTGAAGCTGTATTAGGTGAACTAAAGTTGAAATTCATAATAATTTTAATCTTGTGGCAAGATAAAACTTAGGTAAGGATTCTTAAAATGCAATACAATGGGGAAGAATCAAGAATAGATTTCTGTGAGTGTTGGTAGGTATATAAACTTATATATGAAATTCATGGTACAGCCTATTTCTTTTGGATTCCCCCCCCCCATAAATACTATATTATTCACTGTTTATAATCTGTTCATTGTTCACAATTTCTACCCAGAAACTGATGAGTGAGTTTTGTAAAATCAAGCACTGCATTTGGTTATCAATAAGGAGGTATCTTCATGCCAAATACAGAAAGCTACTAAATAAGGAGGGCCTACTACTTCTGTCAAACTTTTCAGAAAGTTAGAGTTTTTATGGCAATAGAAATAGCATCCAATGGACATCCTATTTAAAGGCATTTGAAGGCATTGTCTCAATGTTAATATATTGGTTAAAACTTTAGAACCTAGAGGAGCTATCCACAAGAGAAAAGGTAGCTAATATTTCAGCTGCTATCTAATATGCTTCATAAAATTATGGATTTTGCCTTATTTTCAAAGAAAATCAGCCCATCATGCCCAGTAGTTTGCTGCTACTTCTTCTAATGTTTTGCAGTATCCTGCAAAAGACACAGTTGCAAATCAAGAGAATCAGTACCTGGGGATCATCATTGATCTTTGTGGATTCTTCTGAGCTTGCTAGTTTTTTCAAAACACTTATGAAAGTGCCAAGATTAAAAAAAACATCATTGGAAATCATAGCTTCTATAATACAATTCCATTAAATAGACAAGGGAAAGCTAACTTGAAAGATCAGGAAAAATAGCATGCTTCCTATAATAAATCATATTGGCGTTGATATTACTAGATAAATTTGTGTAAAGAGAAATGTAAGGGAAAATTTCATCAGTAGGTGAATTCTAGCAATTGTAAGGGATTTGAGAAGACAATGAGAAGCCCTTTTAAGTCCCAAAGGTGCTTTTTCAAGAGACAGATAGACTTTCTGGTTTTTCTTTGAAGACATTTCACTTCTCATCCAAGAGGTTTCTTCAGCACTGACTGGATGGTGGGGAAATCATTAGTCCTTTCAAAGATTATTGAGAAAGCCTCAGGTTCAAATCATCATCATTATCATTTTCTCAAGGAAAGTAAACATGATGTTGGTAATGTTCTTTTTTTTCTAGTTTTCAAAAATATGCTTCAAATATACTAAAACAATCACCTAAGAGTCCATGGGCTTGGGAATGTCCTTAGAATTACATGACTGAAGCAACATAAAGGTAAAGGTAAAGGTAAAGGTTCCCCTCGCACTTACGTGCTAGTCATTGCCGTACTCATCTCCGTTTCAAAGCTGAAGAGCCAGCGCTGTCCGAAGACGTCTCCATGGTCATGTGGCTGGCATGACTCAACGCCAAAGGCACAGGGAACGCGGTTACCTTCCCACCAAAGGTGGCCCTTATTTTTTCTACTTGCATTTTTACGTGCTTTCGAAACTGCTAGGTTGGCAGAAGCTGGGACTAGTAACGGGAGCTAGGGATTCGAACCGCCGAACTGCCAACCTTTCAATCGACAAGCTCAGCTGTCTTAGCCCCTGAGCCATAACATAAAAACATACAAAAAACAAAATTAATATCAAATACATCATACAATTGTGCTTCTCAAAGCTGCAGGATTAGCCTTTGGCGTTTTTATGCCTCTGTGTTCCTTAGAAATATGAATATAGCTGTTCTGGTGATAACTTCTTGTCAGACATAATTCCTGGGTCTTTGAATGGAAGCTTGAAATAGGTATTGGTTCTCAATTTCATCCCTGCCAATGATTCCCTCACACAATTAGATATGTCATTCTTGGCTTACTGTACTTCTTCAGCCTTTTCCATATGTATGGTAGGATTAGCAACATCCTTCCCTTTGCAAATTGAGAGATTTATCCGAAAAGTATTACTTTCATATGGAGAACAGATGGAATGAAGTGAGCAGATGGTTTGTTGTGGCCCATGCCAATGCAATCCTATGGCATGCAATTTCTTCTTCTGAACAAGAACAATTTGATGATGGAAAGGGTCCAAAGAAGGGAATTGTTTTGACCTGATTAGCTATCATTGTGGCACACCAGGCTATAAATTGTTCTTGGCTGTAAACAGCAATGAATTTTACTGAAACACCTGATACGTTTCATAGCAAAGGTGATGGGGGGGGGGGGTTTCTGCCAACTGTGCCATTTCGTTTACAGCAATCAGCCAAGGTTATCACCAGAAACAGACTGATCAAGATGTATGTACCGTGGCTCACCAATCAATATATATGGAGACAGGATGTCTTTAGATTGCTTATGAGAGCAGTTTGTGTATACTGAAGGCTATAATAGCTGGCTGCCTATCTGTTAAAGATATTTGGTAATCATAAGACTAAATATCCCGCTTCACAAATAACAGCTCTGAACAAATTTTTTTCTGGCTTGACTTTGTGCCTTGAAATCCTATATTTCAAGGCAGAGAAGGAATAAATGACAGTTGGGAATACAGGTACAAGATAAAACAAAGATGTGAACTTTTTCAAACAAAGAAAACAAGATTAGGCTGATGCCCAAAGGAAAGAAACATGTACACAGAAACAGCCTCACACGCCTACAAAGAAAGTCATAGATAGAGATAGAGGATAGATAGATAGATATAGATAGAGATAGAGATAGATAGAGATAGATAGAGAGATAGAGATAGAGATAGATAGAGATAGAGAGAGAGAGAAAGAGAAAGAGAGAGAGACACATTCATTGTGTTGCAGTCCTTAAAGATAATCAAAATGATCAATTGACCCAAAATATAAAACTACAGCTACAATAATATTTGACCTTATTTTAAACCTTATGTTTTAACTCTAAATGGCATAAATTAAAGTAACTAAAGGGGCACTGCTTACCTCATGAAGCAGGTCATTCAGTCCTGAGAACAAACTGTTCTTTGTCTCTCCTTGACTTTGAGAGTGTAAAAGTTATTGACAATTTTGTTGTAGTGTTTATTATTCTCAGATTCCCTTTTCAATATGTCCCTTTTACATCGGTCATCCAAAAGTTGCTGAGGTACAATTATTGGCATTCCTTCCCATTGTCAAGGCTGAATAGGGCTATAGGAAATTGTAATTCAACATACCATAGCCACAGAATACACATCTATTATCTAGAGGCACCAATTTCTAGCTTTATGGTCTGATTATTGAATTTTATCTCAAGGCTCATGGGCTGAAGTGAAATGGAATTTTCCTCAGACTAAGACTGAAACTGTTTAAATACATCAATAATTTAAAGTAGGATAATTACTCCCTTCCTTTTTGGTTATCATATTTTGCATTTTCTTTGAATTTTCCAGGCTTAACCTGGAAAATTAGTACCTCTGTTGTAAAAGTCAGAATGGAACAAAAAATAATTCAGGTTACATATTAATGTAAAACAGCATATCAAGTGAAACAAAGTGAGATGTTGATTTTTGCACTTTTCTGAAGTTTGTGATACAGTTCATAAATAAACTGTACAAAAATGTAAATATTAGGGAATATATCTATCTATCTCTCTATCTCTCTATCTCTCTATCTCTCTATCTATCTATCTATCTATCTATCGCTGACATATATATTAAGATATATATATAGATAGATATAGATATAGATATATATCTATATATCTATAGGGCCAGTGAATAGCGCAGGCTGGTAAAGCCTGTTATTAAGAACACAAAGCCTGCAATTACTGCAGGTTCGAGCCCGGCCCAAGGTTGACTCAGCCTTCCATCCTTTATAAGGTAGGTAAAATGAGGACCCAGATTGTTGGGGGGGCAATAAGTTGACTTTGTAAAAATATACAAATAGAATGAGACTATTGCCTTATACACTGTAAGCCGCCCTGAGTCTTCGGAGAAGGGCGGGGTATAAATGTAAACAAAAAATATATAAAAAATATAGATATATATGTTTTCTGAGGTTTTCGCGGGTGTTTGTATGTAGGTCTTTGGTTATTCGGGTTTTCTCCCGCGTAAAATTGGAAGTGTCTTGGCGACGTTTCGACGAAGTCTCATTCGTCATCTTCAGGCTTTAGCTTCGTGCTTCTGGGAGCAATGTGTGATTGCAGCTGTTTCTTCCTTTTTAACTGCTAGTGAGGGTTTGAACTGATTGGGTGGGAGCTTGGCTGTGCTCTGATTGGATGGGGTTTTTTTGTGCTCTGATTGGCTGGGGGTGTGTCCTGTTTGGGTGGGGGCTTGGTGGTGCTCAGATTAATCTGAGTTGCAGGGGGAGTTGAGCTGGTGAGTTGCATTGCTGTTGTTTGGCTTCGTGTTTGTGGTCGTGCTACATCTTCATAGTGGGTGTCTGTCTGCTGCATGTATGGATTGGAGGGGTTTGAAATGGCTAATGTTGCAGCTGCGGTCTGGCTTCTGGTCCTTGGTCGTGCTTCCTGATCAGTGTGGGTTTGGGTCTGCTTTCTGGGTCTCAATCTGAGCACAACCAAGCCCCCACCCAAACAGGACACACCCCCATCCAATCAGAGCACCAAAAAAAACAACAAAAAAAAACCCCATCCAATCAGAGCACAGCCAAGCTCCCACCCAATCAGTTCAAACCCCCACTAGCAGTTAAAAAGGAAGAAACAGCTGCAGTCACACATTGCTCCCAGAAGCACGAAGCTGAAGCCTGAAGATGACGAATGAGACTTCGTCGAAACGTTGCCAAGACACTTCCAATTTTACACGGGAGAAAACCCGAATAACCAAAGATCTACATACAAACACCCGCGAAAACCTCAGAAAACAAATATATATATATATATATAGAATAGAATAGAATAGAATTTTATTGGCCAAGTGTGATTGGACACACAAGGAATTTGTCTTGGTGCATATGCTCTCAGTGTACATAAAAGAAAAGATACGTTCATCAAGGTACAACATTTACAACACAATTGATGATCAATATATCAATATAAATCATAAGGATTGCCAGCAACAAGTTATAATCATACAGTCATAAGTGGAAAGAGATTGGTGATGGGAACTATGAAACGATTAATAGTAGTGCAGATTCAGTAAATAGTCTGACAGTGTTGAGGGAATTATTTGTTTAGCAGAGTGATGGCCTTCGGGAAAAAACTGTTCTTGTGTCTAGTTGTTCTGGTGTGCAGTGCTCTATAGCGTCGTTTTGAGGGTAGGAGTTGAAACAGTTTATGTCCAGGATGCGAGGGATCTGCAAATATTTTCACGGCCCTCTTCTTGATTCGTGCAGTATACAGGTCCTCAATGGAAGGCAGGTTGGTAGCAATTATTTTTTCTGCAGTTCTAATTATCCTCTGAAGTCTGTGTTTTTCTTGTTGGGTTGCAGAACCGAACCAGACAGTTATAGAGGTGCAAATGACAGACTCAATAATTCCTCTGTAGAATTGGATCAGCAGCTTCTTGGGCAGTTTGAGCTTACTGAGTTGGCGCAGAAAGAACATTTCTATATATATTATATATATATATATATATAATAAATTATATATATATAATTTGCTGACATAAAATATTTGTCTTTCTCTGTGCATATACACATGCAGACATTCATGTAGGCCTGAACAATATCAACAAATTACAGTTCTCCCTTCTATTTCAATCTTTTAAATCCTAGGCAAAGAAAGAAACTGTATTAAATAGAAATTTAATAGTAATTTGGACTAGTCCCTGCAGGTTTTTGTTAAGATTTTCAGAAGCAGTTTGTCATTGCCTTTTCCTAGGACTGAATGATTAGCCCAAAGTTATCTAGCTGGCTTTGTATCTAAGGTAGAAATAGAATTTACAGTCCCAGTTTCTGGTCTGCTGCCTTAACTTCTACATCAAAGTGGCTCTCTTAATAGGAATAGATGAGCACATATGTAAAATGACAACCTGATGCAAAAATAGATAAACTTAATTTTTAAGGGAATTTCTTAAATTAATTATCACTTATAAGCATGGTAGAACACTTATATCACATACGTTGACTAAGACAGAAATGTGAAAAATATAAACAGACTTTAGATTTAGTTTTGATTGCTCTGTCATGTGCCAATTAAGTTTAAAAGCAGGGTCAGAGTAATGGGTCCTTAGGGAGAAGGATTCATTTTAGGTACAATTTCTACTACTGAATATTTTAAGGACAATCTTGTCATTATGACATTGTAAAAGAAAAACTATTACCATAGCAACAGTCAACAAATTGGCCTTGGAGCACTATCATTTCACCATCAAGGTCACTGAGGAATAGATTGGCTTCTCAAAATATGAGAAGACTGACCTTCAAATAAAACTTTCAAGGCCTACATAATAGCCAAACAAAAAGGAACAAATATAAAAGGTGCAAATATGACAATAAGTTTCAGTAGTCATTCTGTAGGGACTTTCTCTCTGAAAAGGAAAACATCCTAAACATTTTATATGACTGCTGTTGGATTTTTGCTCTCTCTTTTCAATATATGAAACCTGCTCTTGCTTTTCCTATTATTGGGTAGATCAAGAGTCTCCAACCTTGGTAACTTTAAGACTTGTGGACTTTAACTCCCAAGTTCCTCAGCCAGCAAAAGTAGACTAGCTCACTTGTGGAATTCCATTCCCCCAACGTTAAAACTTACTATTATCATTTTGTGGGAAATATTGTAGTGATAGAATTTCTACTTTGCATGAAGAAGATACTAGGCTCAATTGCTAGCACCTCTGAACAAAGGGAGATGCTTGATTAAATGGGAGATTGTTGATTCCTCAAGAATCACTGCAAACTTCTGAGATAGTTCTAAATACCCTGAACCCACCTTGTGGTTCCTTAAACAAATACTTATTTGTTTTCATTAATTATTTTTTTATCCTTGAAAAATATATCATGATATTACTGCTAGATGGAATTGCTTTTAGAATTATTTCAAAAACGAAGAGAATTCCACAGAAATTCTAATTGAACATGTTATTTTCAGATCTGCTTTGATATTAGGTGTATAAACTCAGTATAAACATTATCTCTGTATGTACATCTTTCAGGAGTCAGCAGAATCTCTGGCTATCTCTGCTTCAGTTAAAACTATAATATATATAATATATTATTAAAATTATATATATATATATAAATAAATATACGCCCTCACATAAATCGTCATAATAATAGTACTCCTAACTACAATTTCAAAAAAGCCAACTAGGACCTTATAAACAATAATCTCTCATATCTTGACTGGCAAAATCTATTCTCAACCTGTATAACTGCTGAAGACCACTACGGAGTTTTCCTATTTGAAATCAATAGAATTATCAAACAATACGTACCACAAATCACCACCAAAATAGTAGCCATGTAGCAAACTTCAAAAACCGCTACAGAAATATTTGCAACCAAATAAAAACTGAATGCACCATTTACCACACAAAGCAAGAAGAAGATCTTCTGCGCACTAATTCCAATCGTGCTTTCTATAATTTTGTTAACAATAAACTTAAAGAATCAAGATCCATCCCACCATTAAGAGAATCTAACGGCAATGAATATAATGATGAAACAGTTAAAGCAAACCTCTTTAACACATTCTTTGCCTCAGTCTTTGTTAACAGTGATGGCTCATATCCGACATTCCCCAATCGTACTAACAAAGATTACAATGACTTAACTCATATAGACTTCACAGAAGATTATGTTGAAAAAGCTCTTCGCAAACTGAAACCATCTTTATCTATTGGACCTGATGGACTATGTGCATACTTCTTAAAAAAACTTTCCACTAATATAGCAGAACCCCTAAGCATAATCTTCGATAAAGCTTTCAAGACTGGTTCCCTTCCCAAACTTTGGTCTCTAGCCACAGTCATCCCTATCTTCAAAAAAGGAGATCCCAGCCTAGTTGAAAATTCAGACCAATCTCTCTATGCTGCATCACCTGCAAAGTAATGTAATCTATCATCAACCAATCCATTACCCTTCACCTAGAAACAAACAATCTACTCTCTAATAAACAATTTGGTTTCAGAAAAAAAATATCATGTAACTTACAACTTCTCCACTGCAAAAACATAGGGACTACTAATCTTGATAAAGGCAAAGCAATAGATGCAATCTACATAGACTTCTGCAAAGCTTTTGACTCAGTAGTACATGATAAACTTCTCCTAAAACTAAAATCCTACGGCATTTCAGGACCTTTTCACAATTGGATAACTGCTTTCCTGTCAAACAGACAACAAGTGGTCAAAATTGGCAACGCTATATCTAATCCTGTTCCTGTCAAAAGTGGCGTTCCTCAAGGTAGCGTTCTTGGACCAACGCTGTTCATACTATACATAAATGATCTTTGTGACCATATCTCAAGTTATTGTGTCCTCTTTGCTGACGATGTCAAACTATTTAACACCACCAACAATAGTAATACCCTTCAAAAAGAACTTGATTTTGTATCCAATTGGTCTAAAACTTGGCAACTCCAAATCTCAACCAGCAAATGCTCAGTCTTACATATTGGAAAAAAGAACCCAAACACTAAGTACAAGCTTAATGAACATTATCTTACAGATGACCCCCACCCTGTCAAAGACCTTGGAGTTTTCATATCAAATGATCTAAGTGCCAAAGCCCACTGCAACTATCATAGCAAAAAAGGCTCTAAGAGTTGTAAACCTAATTCTGCGTAGCTTCTTTTCCAAAAACTCTACACTACTAACCAGAGCATTCAAAACATTTGCCAGACACATTCTTGAATACAGCTCATCTGTCTGGAACCCATACCACATCTCTGACATTAATACAATTGAATGAGTCCAAAAATATTTTACAAGAAGAGTTCTCCACTCCTCTGTAAACAACAAAATACCTTATTCCACCAGACTTGAAATCCTGGGATTAGAGAATTTAGAACTCCACCGACTCCGACAAGACCTGTGTTTAACACACAGAATCATCTATTGCAATGTCTTTCCTGTTAAAAACTTTTTCAGCTTCAATAGCAATAATACAAGAGCAAAAAACAGATTTAAACTTAATGTCAACCGCTTCAATCTTGATTGCAGAAAATATGACTTCAGTAACAGAGTTGTTAATACTTGGAATAAACTACCTGACTCAGTGGTCTCCTCTCCAACTAAAAGCTTTAACCAAAAACTGTCTACCATTGACCTTACCCAATTCCTAAGAGGACTATAAGGGGCGTACATAAGTGCACAAAGTGCCTACCGTTCCTGTCCTATTGTTTCCTTTCAATATATGTTCCTGTATATAATGTTGTGACAAAATAAAATTTAAAAAAAACCCAAGAGGAGGCATAATAAGAACACTTCTCCCATCAGTAATTTTCAGTAGCAACTCCAGACATCATTATGGTAAATCCTTTGCTTGAGAAAATGGGGAATTCCCTGCAGGGTAAAATCAGATAAACTATTCATCTATTTTTTCTTCTCAAATGCTTTATAGAACTTTTGGCTAGTTCCTGCTTTCCTAATCTTAAAGAATTAGCAAGGTCTACAATGGGAATAGGTGGTGGGAGAAGAACTGTCCTTTTCTTATCAACACTAGTGTTATTTACATTAGGCTATATATACAATTGTGCTTGGAGGTGATCTGATGAAATAATAAAATCTCACAGCATAATATAATTCTTCTCATTAGACAGACCTCCTTTATACATTTTTTCTTACTAGAAATTCTTCCTGCATGATTTCACTGAATCCATTCCTAAATCCCAATAGATGTTTAGCTGCATCTCATCCACTTCTCTATATATATTTGAGATAGTCATCTATGTATTCTTGTTGTTAGATTCTTTTACCTTTGGAAGACAATGCATTTTCTGGTATGTCTTTTCTTTCGGACATCCAGATAAACATACTGACAGCATTTGGATCTTAACAATTATAAAATGGACAGATGATGAAATAGTTTTGATACAATATAGAAATATGGAATTTGCTCTAAGAATCCGTGGTTTGAAAGAGAATAAAGAAGAGAATTTAAGGGAAATTTTTTCTGAAGTATTTGCTGAGATATTAGCAGTTCGTCCAGCAGATGTGGCTTATCAAATTGATAAAATATATCGTGTGAATTCTTGGTTAGCAAGGCAAAAAAAGTTGCCAAGGGATGTTGTTATTTATTTTACAAATAGAAAAGTGAGAAATCAGATTTTGCAAGCCTCATATAAGGGAGAGAAGATTCAGATTGCTGGTCAAGATATTTTAATATTAAAGGAAATTCCACCAAAAATGTTAAGGGCTAGGAAGGAATTTGCCTTCCTGGTGAATGAACTTAAAAAACGTCAGATTGAATATAGATGGGATATTCCAACTGGTATAATAGTATATTATGCAGGGAAAGTACATCGTCTCAATACAGTTGGAAAAGCAAGAGAATTTTATGCTGAGGTATTAAAAGTTGGAAGTCTTCCTCCATTGGAAGCTAGAAGAAGGGAGACGGAAGTGAAGGAAAGAGAAGTGAAGCAGGTACAAGAACAGATTGTGATGGAAGAAGATTTATTACAAGTGTTGGAAATACCTACGACGGGTTCAGACTCAAAAGAACAAAGGCTGACAAGAGCTGCTGCTAAACGCAAGGAACAAGAGATGAAGGCACAACAACAACTGGCAACTACTACAACGGAAACAGTGGGAGGAGCAAGGCCTAAAGCAAAATGTGATCTCCGGCTAGTGTTCCAAAAGTTTCCTTTGGCCGATAATGGCAATTAAACTATTATCTTGGAATGTTAATGGTTTGAATTCACCGCAGAAGAGAAGGAAAGTATTTCACTATTTGAAACAATTTAAAAATGACATTACCTGTTTACAAGAAACACATATTAGATCTTTAGACCAGAAATATTTGATAAATTCAAAACTGGGAGTACATTTTGTTGCCTCCTCTTTGGAAAAAAAAAATGGTTTAGTTATATATATAAATAATAATAATAATAATAATAATAATAATAATAATAATAATAATAATAATAATAATAATAATAATAATAATAATAATAATAATATTTTAATTTGTATACCGCCCTTCTCCCGAAGGACTCAGGGCGGTGAACAGGCAGATAAAATATAAATACACACAATAATTTAAAAACAACCCTTAAAAAACTAATTTAAATGCCCAAAACGTTAAAAAACATACTCCCCTGTAAAATAACATACTTTTAAAAACCCGATCCAATAAAAATAAAAATCAGGCTAGTCCGCCATATGAAATAAATAAGTTTTAAGTTCGCGAAAGGTCCTAAGGTCAGGTAATTGTCGAAGTCCGAGGGAAGTTCGTTCCACAGGGTGAGCTCCCACAGAAGGCCCTCCCCTGGGGCCGCCAGTCGACACTGTTTGGCTGACGGCACCCTGAGGAGTCCTCTCTGTGGAGCGCATCGGACGATGGGAGATAGAAGCCGGCAGTAGACGGTCCCGTAGATAGCCCGATCCTAAGCCATGGAGCGCTTTAAAGGTGGTAACCAATACTTGAAGCGCACCGAAAACAACAGGTAGCCAGTGCAGTCTGCGCAGGATAGGTGTTATGTGGGAGCTCCGAGACGCTCCCTCAATAACCCGCGCAGCCGCATTCTGAACTAGCTGAAGTCTCCGGGTGCTCTTCAAGGGGAGCCCCATGTAGAGAGCATTGCAGTAG
The DNA here is from genome assembly GCF_028640845.1 of Ahaetulla prasina. Lineage (NCBI taxonomy): Eukaryota > Metazoa > Chordata > Lepidosauria > Squamata > Colubridae > Ahaetulla > Ahaetulla prasina. Next base: position 34,099,231 of record NC_080543.1, on the reverse strand, counting down.
TCGAGGCGAGAGGTAACAAGGGCATGAGTGACTGTGCATAAGGCATCCCGGTCCAGGAAGGGCCGCAACTGGCGGATCAGGCGAACCTGATAAAATGCTCTCCTGGAGACGGTCGCCAAATGGTCTTCAAAGGACAACCGGCCATCCAGGAGCACGCCCAGGTTGCGTACCTTCTCCATCGGGGCCAATGATTCACCCCCGACAGACAGCCGCATCTGCAGCTGACTGTACCGAGGTGCCGGCATCCACAGCCACTCCGTCTTGGAGGGATTAAGTTTGAGCCTGTTCCTCCCCATCCAGACCCGTACGGCTTCCAGACACCGGGACAACACTTCGACAGCTTCACTGGGGTGGCCCGGGGTGGAAAAGTACAGCTGAGTATCATCAGCGTACAGTTGGTATCTCACCCCAAAGCCACTGATGATCTCACCCAGCGGCTTCATATAGATGTTGAACAGGAGGGGTGAGAGAATCGACCCCTGCGGCACCCCACACATGAGGCACCTTGGAGTCGATCTCTGCCCCCCTGTCAACACCGTCTGCGTCCGATCAGAGAGGTAGGAGGAGAACCACCGATAAACGGTGCCTCCCACTCCCAACTCCTCCAACCGGCGCAGCAGGATACCATGGTCGATGGTATCAAAAGCCGCTGAGAGGTCTAATAGGACCAGGGCAGAGGAGTAACCCCTATCCCTGGCCCTCCAGAGATCATCCACCAGCGCGACCAAAGCTGTCTCCGTACTGTATCCGGGCCGGAAGCCGGACTGGAACGGGTCTAGATAGACAGAAGAAAGAAAGAAGGATATATCGGCAAAATTAATTGAGGTGGATAAGCAAGGAAGATATATTGCTATCGAACTTTTGTTGGAGGGAAATAAGACATTATTTTATTTATTTATTTATTTATTTATTTATCATATTTATATACCGCCCTATCTCCCTAGGGACTCAGGGCGGTTCACAGGCAAATAAAAATACATATAAATACAGAATAAAATAACAGTTAAAAAGCTTATTCTACGTGGCCCAATTTTTTAAAAAACCATATAAATAATAAAACCCATTAAAACCAATACAAAATTTAAAATCTACTCCAGTCCTGCACAAATAAATAGATGTGTCTTAAGCTCGCGGCGGAAGGTTCGGAGGTCCGGAAGTTGACGAAGTCCTGGGGGGAGTTCGTTCCAGAGGGTGGGAGCCCCCACAGAGAAGGCCCTTCCCCTGGGTAATTAATAGGAGTTTATGCTCCGAATCAACAACAAGAAATTTTTTTCAAGTTTTTACATAAAATAATAGTATTTTGGGATTATAAATCATATATATTAATGGGTGACTGGAATGGTGTGTTGGATACTCAGAAAGACAAAAAAAGTTTAAGGAAGATATCAAGCCGGGCAAAATTACCAAAGGCTTTTTTTGAAATGATGGAGAACTTGGAATTAAGAGATATTTGGAGAGAACGTAATACAGAAGAGAGGGATTTTACCTTCTTTTCTGACAGGCACCAATCATTTTCGAGGATTGATTTTATTTTGATTACTAATGATTTGTATTCTAGAGTGAAGAAGACTAAGATTTGTTCAAGAACTCTATCTGATCATAGTCCGGTTTGGATTGAATTTGATCGGGAAAAGGAGGCTAGGAGATCATGGAGGTTGAATGAGAATTTGTTTAAATATGAACAAAATGTAAATGAATGTAAAAAGCACATGAAAGAATTTTTTATTATGAATATGAAAAAAGAAACATCTATAGAGATGATTTGGGATACTAGCAAGGCCTATATGAGAGGAAATCTTATACAAATGAATATTAAATACAAAAATAAATTGCAGAAAAAGAAAAAGGAATTGGAAGAGGAAATTAAAAAGAAAGAACAATTATTGATAAATAGCCCAGGAAATAGTAAAATAAAAGAATCAATAAATATATTAAGAGGTCAGTTTAATATGTTGATGGCAGATCAAGTAGCAATTAATTTACAATATGTAAAACATAATACATTTAATAATGCCAATAAGCCAGGAAGATGGCTTGCCTATTTAATAAGGAAAAAACAGAAATCACCAATGATTGATAAAATAGAATATAGGGGTAAGGAAGTTTACCAAAAGAACTTGATTAAAAAAGCATTTTTAGAGTATTATAGTAAGTTATATTCTAGGGATATGATTGATGATACAGAGATAGAAAGATATTTACAACAACAAAATATTTGTGAGCTTACAGAAAATCAAAGAGAAGAACTGAATCAATTAATTACTTCAGAGGAAATTTTGTTAGCAATTAAGCAACTTAAAATCGGTAAAGCACCAGGTACAGATGGTTTAACAGCTGTTTATTATAAAACTTTACAAAATGAGATGGTTGAACCACTTAAAGAGTTATTTAATAAAATTCAAATGGGAGGAGATGTTCCCCCTTCATGGAGGACAGCCTTTATTTCGTTAATACCGAAGGAAGATCGAGATGGTATTAAAGCAGAGAATTATAGGCCTATATCACTTTTAAATACTGATTACAAGATATTTACCAAGATACTTGCTAATAGATTAATGCCAATGATGAATCAAATAATTCATAATGATCAGTCAGGATTTATTAAGGGTAGGCAGATGAGATATAATGTGAGAAAATTCGTAAATTTACTTGAATATTTGGAACGAAACAACCAAGTCTCAGCAGCATTTGGATCTTAACAATTATAAAATGGAAAGGGATAAAGTTGGCTTTGCTTCTGGATCTCTTTTAATGTGATTTGTGGAAACTGCTTCATTCTTAAGTAGAAACCTGAATAAATACTAAATTATGCAATATGAAACATATGCAGTATGTAGCTTAGGAGAAGAAACCTGTTACTACACTACATGTGAAATATATTGGGATGATCTGCACACATAAAAATATATTTTCTGGAGTTCAACATGTTCAGAATGGGATGTACATAAGATAAGATAAAATAATTCTTATTGCCATTTTTTATAGAGAAAAGCTCAGAGAAAGCTTCTCTCTAAAGTTTGCTAAAATTTCAGCAGGAAGGAAATATAAAATTGGAATGTGAAACTAAATTATTTATAATTCAAAGAAACTACAGAAGCAGAGGTTTTTCTTCTCTTATGTAAAATGCATCATTTCCTTAAGCAGATATATTAGCCATACTTATATCTATATAAATGTGAACACATAATTGTTTGCAATTTCTGCAATCCTTAGAGTCCCATGAGGGAAAATATTAGAGTCCTATAAGGGAAAAGAAATGCCAGATGTATACTTTAGAAAAGTATATTGACACTTTTGAATTTGAAGTTGGAAAGGATTTCTGAGAATACCATGCACAGCCAAGAAAACAAACAAATCAAAGAAATCAGTCCAGAGTTCTCACTGAAGGAAAAAATGACCAGCTTCAAATTATTCTACTTTGGACACTTTATGTGAAGATGAAGCTCTCTGGAGAAGGCTGTACTACTGGAAAAGGTGGAAATAAAAATGGAAAAAAAACCAAGTGTTCAACAACAAAGTGGATGGACTTAACTACAGTGAAAATGAGTGTACCATTGGGAGACTTCAAAGTTCAGGCTGGGGATGGATCATCAAGGGGAAAAAAATCTATGTGGTTGCTAAGAGTCAAGATCAAACTGATAGCACACAATCCATCAAAAAGTGTATGCACATCAACATTACATTGTTTTGGTTTTCACAAATAAGTTAATACAGGCTGCAGTTGTAGAAAACATGGTTATGTATAAATGGTTAGGGCTTAAAGAGAGTATAGGAATCTTGAAATAACAGCAACATAATTGGTTCTGTTCAAAAATTAAAGTCCAGGAAGACATTGGTGTAATTTACAAGTTTTGTTCATGCTTATAATCTAATTAAACTTTCACTTTGTTTGATAAACATTAACAGTAATATAGGATACATGGATAGAACCATAATGAAAAATGGATAAAAAAAGCTGTCATTTTGTTAGGTTTGTTTTACCAGGTACTTTTATTCTGAATAGAGTCCCATGATTCACCAAGTCATGATAAAAGGATACTTAGCAGCAATTTCTTTTTGTCAACATTGTTAATGTTTGGCCCTTGGGTATGTTACAGTAGTTTCCTATCAGATAATTATTCCCTAAATTATTCAGCCAGCTACTGGGTATAAAATGACAATGTTTTCATACCTTAATATAATTTTCCATTTATAATCCTCTCTTTATCTCACAGGATCCAAAACTATTTTCCAGGTCTGTACAAGATAAACATTTACAGCTGAAAACAAGTTTTCCCTTTTGGCAGCTGCTGGAATCTACCTGCCTACAGAATACGGAGTACAGCAGACATTCTTTGACTTTATGTTATAAGGACCCAGGCAGCTCACAGCAGTATAAATTTACTTTCTAGTACATGTGCAACTTCCTGAAAATGAAGTTTGCTCAATCACAGGTCTCTTATGTATAAATTTAGTCCTGGGTATCTAAAAGCAAGGTACATAAAACTCTAATGTAATAACTGGAATGGCACTGCCAGGCAGAATTGAAAATACTTGGCTAGGTATATTAGTGGTCTACTCAGTAGCTGTTCTTATTCAAAACTCTAAGAAATGTATATGCTCAGAGATTATAGAGGAGATCCCAAGAATTGATTCAAATTATACAAAATGTCTCTAAATCAGAGTCTAGTCTTGATCTAGTCCAGAATTATATTTCTCATGCTAATCACTCAGATGCTTCTGGGGATGTTCACTGTTTATATTTGGATAGTTTGATTCCACACTGTGGACACCAACAAATGTTTAGTGTCATATTGTCTTACACATGAAATCTGTGGAAGGGATAGGCAGTGTCAGTTTATTAAAAGGTTCTGCAATAGTTGAACAGCATATTTAGTTTTATTTTTAGCATTTATTCCTGCTGGAGCAGCCCAGTGCTAAATGAAAATGTAATCAAACATCCTTTTCCCATATTGTATGACTAGTCAGATAGAATTATGAATATAAATATTTTGTTCTCAAAGTATTGCTCAGGTGTAAAAGGGTAGAGCAAGGGTAGAGCATTCACCTATGTAAGTGACAGACAATGATTAAGTCACAAATTGGTCAGACCTTCCATAAATATGGTTAGCTTGTTTTTCTATTCATTTGCTCCCTCTCTTAGTTGGCACTAACAACTTGATATTTCATTTACCGTGGTTAGATAGATTAGATAAACTGAGATCTGGATCTAAGATTCTGATCTAGACTAGCTTCGATTCTTATTTTTAAAACTCATGATTTGTCAATACAGTGGAGAAAGAACAAAGCCTTGATGAGATAGGCTAGTTGAGTGTCTTATGACTTCATCCAAAATAATCCTCACCATAGAATTACGCTTTCCATTGGCAGTATATATTTTCCCCCATCTGAGTGTGGACCTTCAATTCCATGCTGCATTTCACAGAGTCTTCGAAAACAATACAGATATGCCAACAAGATGGATGTATGGCAACACAAGGGCATTTCTCTTATGAGCTCCCATTTCCTTTCACTGCAAATGCCATTCCTGACATTAAAAAAGGGCAATGCAAAGTAAGTAGTGGAGCAGAGACTTTAACTTTTGCTATCTGAAAAGGTCACCTATCTTCTCATTCTCCCCATTTGTGTGTTTTCTTCTTATCCCACAGAGCAATGAACACACACTTATTTGCTCTTAGAAACATGTAAGCACTTCCCTGCCTTTTGAAGTTAAAAATTGATACCCTAGCAATGTGATGGTTATCTGAAAAATGAACTCAGCTACCCTTTGCAGAAACTGGGGATAATTCAACCTAATATCATCAGTTTGTGAAAACTGTGATGGAGACAGCATCAGGTAGAGAAATGAAAATAATGGCTAAGTAAGGAACATAGTCTTCCAAGAGATGATGCTCCAGTGCTTCCTTTGTTCCATTTCAATTCTTAACACTCTATTATTCCTTTATTCTCAATCTTCAGAGCTTTGGAGCAAAGAGAACTCCTGCAGTGTTTCACAAAAAAAATCACTAGTTTTTCCTCTTCTAGCCTCCTGCTGCTCTGAAATCATTCAAGTCAGTAACTTAGTGGCCTACATTAATCCTCCCCTCTCTCTGAATTACCATGATGAAGAACAGAAGTGTTTCCTTCATAACTGTAGACATGAATTGATGGAGCTGCATTCACTTCCCACAAGTGCCTTGATACGTTTCAGTAAAGGAGCATTTCTTCCAACCTCTACTCATTCAATGGAAAATGAGTCTCATTGTTGATGTTTTCTATTCTGAAGCTTGAAGGACTTAGCCTAAATAGTTATGTAGAAGTATGAATGTTTGCCCTAAAGAATCTCATTCAGGCATAGAAAAGAAAAATATGCAGCATTAGCCTCTGAAATTACAGACCTGAAATTAAAAGCCTCAAGATTTGTCAAGCTTTTCCTGAAATTTGTAGCCTGGTCCTCATTGCTCTTCCTAAAATTATTCTATATTTTTGCTGAATTCTTCTTAAAATATGAAACCAAGAACTTGAGATGAAACCTTGGCAAGTGAAGTACTATTTTCATGGTTTGGAATCTATGCTGCTTTTGATGCAACTTAAAACTCCATTTGCTTTTTTCACACTTATTCATGCTGCAACTTATATTCAATTTTGTAATGAATTTCCATTACAAATTTGACAAGTATCATTACCAACAGAGTCTTTCCTAGTCTGGTGTGTATGATTGTTTGTTTGTTTGTTTGTTTCCAAAGTGAAGATTTCTGCACATTTCTCTTTTTAGCTATCCCACCAATTTATGTCATCTGCAAACCCTTCAAAATAGTCTTTCCACCTTTTCATCCAAATTATTAATGAAAATTCTGAGCAGCAAAGGATCAAGAGTTGATTCTTGTAGTACCCACTTAATACCTCTGTCCAATTTGATGAATCATTGAAGACTACTTTTTGAGTATTATTTTAAAGAAGAAGCTATAAGGTTAGACTGGCAAAATTACCTCTTGAGAAATCCATGTTGGATTACTACAAGGTCATCACTATCATGCTGATTGATATCCATTAACTTAGAATCATTTCCCATCTTTTAAAGTAAAAATAATAATGGCTTCAATCTTCTGGTACTTCACCAGTTGTTTGGAATTTTAAGTTCATAATGCTTTGGCCTAAACATCACAGGTTGTTCTGGAATTCTAGAATACAATTCATACGATTCAGGAAATTTAAAGTCTTTTAAAGTAAAGACGTATTTTATTATCATCCTGCCCCTTCTTGTTGTTCTTCACATTTTCCTGTTAGAATATATACCATTTTGTTGCTGAAGTTAAAATAGAAAATCAATGGCTCTGCCTCTTACTTATTAGTTCTTTGCCATCCTTACTAAGCAACTTGTATATGATCCCTCCCTTCCCTTCCCTTTTCTCATTCTTAGCATTATAGTTTAATTATGGGGTTTCAGTTTCCTGACACCGTCTCTACAATTCCAAGGATTCCTATGCTCGTTTTGATGACATAGCTCTCTTCTTTTCTGCTGTCAGATATTTATTAAACTTCTTGCTAAGTTACATTTGCATCCTTTTCTGTCTTTTATTTCCCATTTATTAAATCTCTTAAAAAAAAGTAGCCAATTCTCTCATGAACCAAACTTAATTTCATCACAAATAAGGCTAGAGACTACAGTCATATTCCAGAATTAATAAGATTGAATTAAAAATAAAATAAAATACTTCCTCTTATCCTTTCATGTTTATAACAACTGTCACTAAAAGTTCTGAAAAAAATGTAAAGAGAGCAAATCTATCTAGGGCATTGCTTACGGGAAACTTTGACTGATATGATTTTGCTTCCTTGTTTAAGATTTATAACTACCTTCTGTAAGAAATGGAAGTAATGAAGATGAAATGCAGGTCTTTTTCAGTGGTAGCATCTCTACTGTGGAATTTAAATAGATTCTCCCCAGAGCTCAGCATTGTACATATTAAATATATGTATAAATAGTCCTTTGTTGCCTTAGAATTTATGTTTTGTTGTTGTTTTCATTTTGCATTCTTTTCTTTTTAATGAAATGTTTATATGAACTCCTATCTTGACACTTGGTTTTAGCTTCCCAGAGCATAAAAATACATTATAGAGTCTAGAAATTAATCAAGCAATAAATATAGGCAGTTTTTATTTACTAGCCTACCAAACAATCATACTGTTCAGAATAGTATTAAGAAGACAAATACAGCTTGTTTTGGGTATACAGGATTTTTTTCTATATTTTAATCTACACAATCCTTTGAATTCATGGTTATGCCTTATACAATAGGAAGGGGAAACTTGGTCATCCAGATTGCAGCTTCATACCTAGGCTATACAGCCAACACATCCTGCAGTTAAAGATCTTTAGGGACTGACAGAGATCGCTATGAATCGTCAAATCATTACATCCAGATCTTGCATTTGACCATATATAAAAAATCCTTGAAATCTTTCTTCTATGGTAACTCAGAATCTTAAAAGCTCAAAATAATTAATTGCCTTTTAGTAACTAGTTTTACTGTGTTCATCAAGGACATTAAGAAGAGGAGAGAGAGAGGGAAGGGGAGAGGGAGAGGGGGAGGGAGGGAGAGAGGGAGAAGAGCATGACATAAAGGCCAACTTCCAATAGACTCATAATTGGTTTCATTGCTACTCTCTTGAGTTATCAAGTACAGTAAGCACAGTAAAGGAGAAGAAATAAAATTGCCTCTAGATAGTTAACTTCCAAATGTGTAAACAGTGATTGCTAGCACAGATTTGCCTTTCTATGTGCATAAGCACAGACAGATGGCTATTAACCCTGTGTAGGTTCTTTTTGCTGCATAATTAAACCTTTATCTATCTCAAGAACCAAGCAAACCACTCTATCTCTCCATTACCTTGATACATTTCTCTTATTGTTACTCAGAAGCCACAACTTTTATGGGTAATGCAGATGCTGGGATCCATTCCTTTACTGCAAAGAAGTCACAATTAGTTATTGTCACCCAGGAAAAAAGCTTGTTATTATTCTAACACATGTGTACAAGAGAACCAGAAATCAGTAGGAAAAAATGAAGAAAATGAGAGAAAGAACAGGTTGCTCATATACAGTTTGATATATTGTATAATAATTTGTGTGAACATGTAATTGTAAAACTTCTGTGATCCCCATGTAGGCATATTGAGCATATTGTATGGCATATTGATGCCTTTGCCCATGAATAGTATAACTAGATGAGCACCTCACCACCTGAGATATACATATATTTAGAATAATCTCCAGAATGTCCATTGCCTGATAATAATTATAATGATTTTTTAGTTATTTCACAGTTAAATATTTCATACTTCCTCCCTTGGAAATAACAGTACCTCATTCTTAAAAAAAAATATTTTAGGGGATTATAAATGCTAATACGCTTAATATAGATTGACCATTCCTGGGCTACTCTCTACTTAATTAGATTCATAGCTAGAACATTTGTGTGTGTGCTGCAGGTGTGTACACATATACATATAAATACTGAATTATTGCTGCAAGGATGGGGAAATCAAAAGAAATAGTTGGAAATAAATGTAGAAAGAAAAGAAAGCATAAGCTACCTTTAGCTGCTATTTACAAAAAAGTTGTTGGTGTGATACCAACTTAAGCTTCATGCTGTGCACAAGTAAAGCACTCTCCTCTTATTCATTAAACAACCCTGTTTTTTCTCCCTGACTTCAGTATGACCCAGAAAGAAATCTTGTTGATTTTAAAAGTCACATTAGCTTTACTTGGTTTCAAAGTTTCAAAACTGTTGGCCCTGTTCTTTTACCCATAGTAACTACTATCACCCCTAAATAAAGGCTAAGCATAAAATAATCTCCTGCTGAATTTCATTCCTAGAGATGAGAAGTAATCCTAGCCATCATGTTCCAAGAGGAAGAAATATCCATGGTTGTGAAATATCCATGTCCATGGCCTTAGATGCAATTTGGGGAAAATATAAAGAAAATTAAATGACGGAAGCTTACAACATGGCACTGTCTTGTCATTTTGATGTCATTGTCAATTAGGAATGGACAGTTAGGTGTTTTTTTGCTTCTGATAAGACCAAGGGGACTGAAAACAGGTCCTGATATTGGGTTGTTGTTGTTGTTTTTTTGCTCTACAGCTAAGCACTAAGGATAATACAGAAATCAATGAGCAATTGTCTGAAACTCTCATTATTAAATGTCTAGATACAGCTCTCCTCCAAAGACAGAGGACTTTTAAAGCACAATCCTTGTTTTGCACTATTAGGGCCACTTTCTACATTTTCCCTTTTTCTGTCCCCAATATTATGGACTGCTTCTGACTTCTGATTTCCTGCGAGCAGCTCTGGCTTCATCTCGTATTCTCTATTTTTTATTTTTTTTTTGGCTTCCACCTTTTTTTGCTAATGAAAATCTGAATTTTCAAAGTATTCCTCTAATGCTTTGTTCTTTAGATTTTAATTTGAATGTGTCAGTTTATGTAGCTTGCAATTTTTATCCTTTAATCTTTAACTGTCTTCAACATCTTTTCTGGAAAAAATGGGTATTCACGTTTAAATAAATGAACAGTTATTACCCAAGCTCAGCAAAAGCAAAAAACAAAAAAAAAAATAAAAAAAAAATAACAGCAACCCTGAAGCTTCAGTTTTAGATTATATGGTGGATTGCTCTTAACATGTAAGTCTAGCTATTCTTTCTAATGCCATACTTTTGCCATTTCTGCAGCTATACTTTCAGTTCATGTAGGCTTTTGCTGATTACCCTCATCTGCTGCAACCCCAAACTTGACTTATTGCTTATTTCTTCTTCCTTTTTTTAGTGGGTTTCTAGATGAATGGATGGGCTACTTTTATTTGCCGACTTATTTTGGTATCCATAAAAGTTAACATATTAAAATCACTCTTGGAAGAGTAATTTGTTTTCTCCCATGAAAGAAATGTACAGAGTCCTGAACCAATTGGATTTTCTGCAGAGGATCTTTTATGTGCTGGTTATCTGTTTTTCGTGTATATTTCTGTTTTTGTATTTTTATCTGCATAGGAAATGATATGCATTTGTATTATCCACACATCTTCTGCCAGGGTAGCAGTTTTCAGTCTTGCCTGGAAAATGCATGATGCAGTCACTCCTATGATAATGATCAATATAGCAGTTATATGCTGGAAAGTAATAAAGTAACCACTATTTTTTAAGATGGTACGGTGGGAATCAAAGACTGCCATGAATACAAATAATTTAATATGCATGAAGGCTACATTTTGGGTAATCTTTGGTGAATAAGTGATCTCTGCATTGCTCTGCAGGGAAATATGCAGACAGTGCTGCTGTTACTGAACTTTGGATGGATTACTTCTGCTTACTTCAAGGACCAGGACTGATTATTCTCAATAAAGGTAAAGGTTCCCCTTGCACATATGTGCTAGTCATTCCCAACCGTTTCAAAGCCGAAGAGCCAGAGCTGTCTGAAGATCTCTCCATGGTCATGTGGCCAGCATGACTAAATGCCAAAGGCTCACGGAACAGTTATCTTCCCACCAAAGGTGGTCCCTATTTTTCTACTTGATTTTTTTATGTTCTTTCAAACTGCTTGGTTAGCAGAAGCTGGGACAAGTAACAGGAGCTCACTCCATTACGCAGCACTAGGGATTTGAATCGCTGAACTGCCGACCTTTCGATTAACAAGCTTAGTGTCTTAGCCACTGAGCCAGCATGTCCCAATAATAATACCCTAATCTGTAGAAGTGGTATTCTTTTAAATGAGGAATGATTATCATCTATTATTTGAACATTATAGGACAAAAATATTGCCTGTCATCTTGATCCAACAATATGAGCTACAAAATATCTCTGTTATGCAAACTCCCTCAGAGAGTGGAATTAATTTTATACAGATAATATATAACAGAAATGTATCACTTTTCATGAGATGGGCAACTATATGAATTTGATTAGTAAACAAACAATCAGAACTTAGCATATTAATTCTAATCCAAATACCTCCTAAAAAACCTCTACATTCAAGGATAAAAAATAGGTTTAGCCAATAGCCAATATACATTTTCTAGGCAGGATATATAAGGGGTAGATGTTGATTAACTCCAGGCTCTCTTAAATGAAACTGATTTTCTAAATCTGTTTCAATTACTACCTACAGTATACTAGGTAGTTGTCCCCTTCCAGATGCAATTTAAAATTCAGTTTTTGCTCTAAAATGATATAAATAACTCAGGACCAGGTTACCTAACAATATATTCCTAAGTAAAGGTAAAGGTTCCCCTCGCACATATGTGCTAGTTGTTGCCGACTCTAGGGGGCGGTGCTCATCTCCGTTACAAAGCCAAAGAGCCAGCGCTGTCCGAAGACGTCTCAGTGGTCATGTGGCCGGCATGACTCAATGCCAAAGGCGCACGGAAGGCTGTTACCTTCCCACCAAAGGTGGTCCCTATTTTTTCTACTTGGATTTTTACGTGCTTTTGAAACTGCTAGGTCGGCAGAAGCTGGGACAAGTAACAGGAGCTCACCCCGTTACATGGCAGCACTAGGGATTCGAACCGCTGAGCTGTCGACCTTTCAATCGACAAGCTCAATGTCCTAGTCCCTGAGCCACCGCATCCCTCCTAATATGTTCCTACCTGAGTCTTAAGATTGTCTAATGAGATCCTCTTCCAAGTTGTCCCCTCTAAATGGGGGGACAATTTTTTCCATCCTCAGAAAGAATTGACTGATTAGTTGCAATTTGGTAGCATGGGAAAACTTTTTAAAATTTTCCCAGTGTTTGAATTTGAATTGGATTTGAAAGGTTTTTTTATTCTTACTTTTTGAATGACCTACTGTCATGCTGCCTATTATATATGGTATTTTATTTATTATTTATTTATTTTATTATTTTATTTTATTAATTAAATTTCTAGACCGCCCTTCTCCCGAAGGACTCAGGGCGGTGTACAGCCTTATTAAAATACATAGATAGACAATAAATTTAAAATAATTTTAAAATGAAATATTTAACCGGCCAATTTAACTAAAAATAACAAAACCAATTAAAATCAGTACAAAATTTAAAATTTAAAATTTAAAAAACTAAAAAATCTAATCCAGTCCTGCGCACCTGAATAAGTGTGTTTTAAGTTCACGACGGAAGGTTCTAAGGTCCGAGAGTTGGCGAAGTCCTGGGGGGAGCTCGTTCCAGAGGGCGGGAGCCCCCGCAGAGAAGGCCCTTCCCCTGGGTGTCGCCAGACGACACTGCCTAGCTGACGGCACCCTGAGGAGTCCCTCTCTGTGAGAGCGCACGGGTCGGTGAGAGGTATTCGGTAGCAGAAGGCGGTCCCGTAAATAGCCCGGCCCTATGCCATGGAGCGCTTTAAAGGTGATCACCAACACCTTGAAGCGCACCCGGAAGGCCACAGGTAGCCAGTGCAGTCTGCGCAGGATAGGTGTCACCCGGGAGCCACGAGGGGCTCCTTCTATCACCCGCGCAGCCACATTCTGGACTAACTGCAGTCTCCAGATGCCCTTCAAGGGGAGCCCCATGTAGAGAGCATTGCAGTAGTCTAGGCGAGACGTCACGAGGGCGTGAGTGACTGTGCATAGGGCATCCCGGTCTAGAAAGGGGCGCAACTGGCGCACCAGGCGAACCTGGTAAAAAGCTCTCCTGGAGACGGCCGTCAAATGATCTTCAAAGGACAGCCGTTCATCCAGGAGGACGCCCAAGTTGCGCACCCTCTCCATCGGGGCCAATGACTCGCCCCCAACAGTCAGCCGCGGCTGCAGCTGACTGTACCGGGATGCCGGCATCCACAGCCACTCTGTCTTGGAGGGATTGAGCTTGAGCCTGTTTCTCCCCATCCAGACCCGTACGGCCTCCAGACACCGGGACAGCACTTCGATAGCTTCATTGGGGTGGCCCGGTGTGGAAAAGTACAGCTGGGTGTCATCAGCGTACAGCTGGTACCTCACACCGAAGCCACTGATGATCTCACCCAGCGGCTTCATATAGATGTTGAACAAGAGGGGCGAGAGAATCGACCCCTGCGGCACCCCACAAGTGAGGCGCCTCGGAGCCGACCTCTGCCCCCCCGTCAACACCGTCTGCGACCGATCGGAGAGATAGGAGGAGAACCACCGATAAACGGTGCCTCCCACTCCCAATCCCTCCAACCGGCGCAGCAGGATACCATGGTCGATGGTATCAAAAGCCGCTGAGAGGTCTAATAGGACCAGGGCAGAGGAACAACCCCTATCCCTGGCCCTCCAGAGATCATCCACCAACGCGACCAAAGCCGTCTCAGTGCTGTAACCGGGCCGGAAACCGGACTGGAACGGGTCTAGATAGACAGTTTCATCCAGGTGTAAGGGAAACTGATATGCCACCATACTCTCTACAACCTTCGCCGTAAAGCGAAGGTTGGAGACCGGACGATAATTGCCTAAAACAGCGGGTCCAAGGCAGGCTTCTTGAGGAGGGTCTCACCACCGCCTCTTTCAAGGCGGCCGGAAGACTCCTCCACCAAGGAAGCACTCGTAATTGCCTGAGCCAGCCTCGTGTCACCTCCTGGGTGGCCAGCACCAACCAGGAGGGGCACGGGTCCAGTAAACATGTGGTGGCATTCAACCTACCCAACAACCTGTCCATGTCCTCGGGAGCCACAGGGTCAAACTCATCCCATAAAATATCACCAAGACCACCCTCGGACGCCTCCCCTGAGTCACTGCAATTTTGGTCCAGACCGTCCCGAAGCTGAACGATTTTATCGTATAGATAACCATTAAACTCCTCAGCACGTCCCTGCAACGGGTCATCCCGCTCCCCCTGGTGAAGGAGGGAACGAGTCACCTGAAACAGGGCGGCTGGGCGGTTATCTGCCGACGCAATGAGGGAGGAGGCGTAGCAACGCCTCGCATCCCTCAGTGCCACTAGGTAAGTCCTAGTATAGGACTTCACTAGTGTCCGATCAGCCTCGGAACGGCTAGACCTCCAAGAACTCTCCAGGCGTCTTCTCCGGCGCTTCATCCCCCTCAGCTCCTCGGAGAACCAAGGAGCCGTTTGGGACCTGCGCCGGGTCAGAGGCCGCAAAGGCACGACACGATCTAAGGCCCCCGCCGCGGCCCGTTCCCAGGCCGCAACCAGTTCCTCAGCCGTGTCGTGGGCCAGACCTTCAGGAAATGGCCCAAGCTCCGTCCGGAACCTCTCCGGGTCCATCAGGCGCCTGGGACGGAACCAACATAATGGCTCCGTCTCCCTGCGGTGTTGAATGGTGGTCAGAAAGTCCAGGCGAAGAAGAGAGTGATCTGACCATGACAAAGGTTCAATAGCTAATTCCTTCAAATCTAGATCTCTCAACCACTGACCAGAGATAAAAATCAAATCCAGAGTGCCACCCCCAATGTGAGTAGGGCCATCAACTACTTGAGTCAGGTCCAAGGCCGTCATGGAAGCCATGAACTCCCGAGCAACTGTCGATGACGAGCCGGAAGATGGCAAGTTAAAGTCCCCCATGACTAAAAGTCTGGGGGTCTCAACTGCCACCCCAGCAAGCACCTCCAGGAGCTCGGGCAGGGCAGCTGTCACGTAGCAAGGAGTCAGGTACGCGACCAGCAAGCCCATCTGACATCTATGACCCCATCTCACAAAGAGGGATTCGCACCCGGCAATCTGAGGTACAGTGGTCTCCCTCGGCTCTAGACTCTCTCTAATCACAACCGCCACCCCACCACCCCTACCCTGGCCCCTCGGCTGATGAAATGCTCGGAAACCCGGTGGGCACATCTGAACAAGGGCACGCCCCTTCTGGGCCCAACCAGGTCTCCGTGCGCCCATAAGGTCCGCGGCACCCCTGAATAAGATCGTGAATTAGGGGGCCTTATTGGCCACGGACCGTGCGTTGCATAACATCAGCGAAGGCCAGGGCCCTGAGGATCCTGACCATCCGGGAACGGGAGAAGTTTGAGGCTCGGGCGCGCGATCGCCTGTAAACATCGGCGCGCACCCCTAACACAATATGAGCCCCACTTCCGCCATATCTGCCTCCCCTTACCGTGGAAATAGCACCACCCTCAGCCAATGGAACACCGACTCCCCATGACCCTCGGACCCACCAACCCCGCCATGAGCATGCGAGGAACTGGACTCCCCGACGGGTTACCCCAACACCCACCCATTCCCTCCCAACCCCCAACCCACGCCCGTCGGTTTCCCTCCCCCCCTTAAAATCCCCTTTAAAACTCCCCTTAAAAAGTCTATTAAAACAGCCAATTAAAAAACCCCTAAGCCTCCTATTTTTCGCATTTTTATTTTGCATTGTTAAAATTTTATCATATATCTTCTTTTAGCCAGAGTATATTTTAGTGTGTTTTGTGTTTTACTGTAGTTTGACCAGGCAGTTTTGGCGTTTGGGTGATCCTTGGACCTGTACAAATCTTTGTACAGTTTGCATAGCTTTCTTTGGTTGCTGATTGTTGATCTGCCTTCTGTTTTGGATTCTGGATTGTTTGTTTTTGTTATTTTTTATACCATTAATATATCTTCTATTCATTTAATAGAATGTTAAAGTGATGAACTGAGGAGACCAAGTTCATTTTTCCACAGAGCTCATTGAATAATTTTGAGGTCATTATCTCTCATCCAGGGCTGTTGAAGGGAACAAAATGGAGGTTCACATCTACATTTTATTTCAAATGTATTTGTACTCTTAGTTGGTTTATAACTTTCTATAAATTTTAATCATCGTTTTAAGTTTAACTCACTAGTGCCATAAAACTTTGTTGATCCAAGATTCCTAACAGCTGAAAAGCAGTTAACAAGCAATTTCTTAAAGTAATTAGAAAACAAAGTGTGAAAAATCACATACAGAAAACAAGAGAATTAATATATAGCAGCTGTATTGTGTTTTCCATAGCTAATAAATAAAATAAAATTGGACGGGATGGTTTGTTTTTCATGATTTAAGAAAAGAAAGGCCAATTGCTCTGTAAACCAGTATAATGTAGTCATTACAATACATTCAGTTAAATGAGAGGCATATTAATAAGAATATTTACTTAAATTACTTAGAATTTAAGTAAATATGCTCTAATCCATGAAGCCTAAATGGTTACATATGATGTCAGTATGTTTCTCATGATCAGGCTATTTAGTGCACAAGAATTGCTTACTAAGCTTTATAGTTATCTTTTTGCATTTTGTATCTATTGGCATTATTTCTTAATCTTGCTTTCTTTTAAATGTCAAACGTTTTTGAGATCTAGACCTATCCTTCTGTCATGGTTAAAGTTAAGAAAATAAAAGAAATCTTTCTTGGATTTATGAAAGTTGCCATAGTTTCTTGCTGGCTCTCTAACTATCTATGTATCCATGCAGATTCCTAAACAAAACAAATTTGACTGAAACAACTGGTAATAATCTTAAGTAAGTCTCAAAGGATAGCTTTGAGGAAAAATTTTCAAAGAAGGCTCAAAGGAAAGGAGGGGCGCCAGGTGCACATTAGAGACTGAGTTTTCAATATCATCCTAGAAGACTTTAGGGAGGAAAAACGGATAAACTTAGAAATTGAAGCAACTTTTGGAAGCTAAAATGCATAAGATAGACAGCCTTTACTGAAGGCTTCATTTGAAGATGAAATGTTGGTTTCTAAACAAGGAAGGGGTAATTAGCGATCTTAACATTGATTGGGCCATATTTGTACATTTTTAAAATTAGAAATACTAAGCATCTGAAAAAGTGTTAAGAAGAATTGGATTGGTATAGAATATTATCATCACTCACTATGGAGTACTCTTAGTGGGTTTGAAGATCTAATATTTTATTTATTTATCAAATTTATATGCTACTTATATCACAATGTGATACAACACTGGCATAGTTTTCAAAATTATGACACTAGAAACAATGTTTCTCACATGGCACATTCAAAACATTGCCCACCTGGAGGAGATGGAAGCTGGTTGCTTCGGTATGCAGAGAAGTTCAGAGCAGTAAATTAGGCTTGAAAGCTTGAGGCTGAAGAAATGAAACTGCTTTTGGTATATTCTATGAGTAGGTAGGCTAAAGTTGGAGAAAAGGAGGGTTTTAATTTGGAATTCAGGTTTACCCTGCCACTTGCAGTCAAATTTTTCATCCTTGAACAGGATTTGGAAGAAGCCCTCCCACTGGATTTTTATTTTCTTGCTTGAAAATTTCTTGATTTTGAGGTATAGAACATTTCTGAATTATTCCTTAAAAACTGAGATAAGCATAAGCATAAATTATGGATTTTTTTTTTGTTGTTTTAGGTATATTTTAGGGTCATTGAAAAATAAAAGGAATCTTCACATTATTGATCCATCTAATCCAGTATAGTTTGATCGTCAATAGTTTTTCAGATCAAAAGAAAGAAAATAATATGCTTTACCTCTGCACTTTGATCCCTCATCTCAATAATATGGAGCACAAAAAAGTGACAAGATACACAAAAAGAAGCCACTTGAATACTGTGGCATTTCTCTATCTTCCCTTGTGAAACATGACAGTAAAGCCAGAAGCCTTCACAGAGATAAGCAAATTTAAGTCGCCATTTCTTATTTTCTGGCATGTAGAAAATGTTCAATACACTTAGTCATTTGCTCAGCTTTCAAATCAAACTCAGAAGCAAATTACTTCACTCAGTAGAGTTATATTTGGAAGCATGTGTTTCCCATTATATTATTGAGTGTATTTTGATTATTATTTTTCTCCTTTATTTTGAATTGTGCCTCTTTTAGTTGGACTGAGAAAGAGTGACTGGGACAACTTCATTCACCCAGCTGGCTTCTATGCCTGATGGAAGATTAGAACTCATGGTTTTTCAGTTTCCTGTCTAGCACTTTAACCATAGCAAAAATGTGTGTTCATTTTAAAAGAATTTATCCCAATCTTTTTATTTCAATTGGAAACAAAAGGACATATAGTCACAGCAAAGAGAAAGATGTTTGTGATACATGTGATTGAAACAAATACTGTATTACTCCTAGAATGCAGTTGGAGATAGTCTAGTGTGACAATTCAAAATACTTATAATGTCAGAATGAGAACGGTCTTCTCTAAAATTTCTAGAGACTGAGATTTGAAACTCCTTATGTAACCATACTTGATATGGTTAGTCTGATTATCACTAAATCTGTCCAGTGGTGGGTTTCAAAATTTTTTACTACCAGTTCTGTGGGTGTGGCTTGGTGGGTGTGGCATGGCTTGGGGTGTGTGGCTTGGTGGGTTTGTCAGGGAAAAGCTACTGTAAAATCTTCATTCCCTTCCGACTCCAGGGGAAGGTTACTGAAAAATCTCCATTTCCTCCCAATCAGCTGGGACTCGTGAGGCAGAAAATAGATGGGGACAGGGTCCGTCAGAGGTGACATTTACTGGTTCTCCGAACTACTCAAAATTTCCACTACCGGTTCTCCAGAACTGGTCAGAACCTGCTGAAACCTACCTCTGAATCTGTCCTACTCAAAAATCAACTTTCAGCAACACCAATATATAGCTAAGTGTTGTTATTAGCTACATAACTGAACAATAACATTTAACTGCTATTTTATTTTCTTATGTCAACTGTGTTGGTGAAATTACTAAGAGAATCCATTGAAGCTCAATGAAAATAATCAAGGTTCAACAGAATCAATTTTACATTAAATTGTGTTACCTGTTGCAGAAATCTAGGTTAAAGAAGTGTTTTATTTAGTTAATATATTTAACATTTACAATGTTAAACTCATTGTCTTGTTCATTCAAATCACTTTAAATTTGCTGGCAAGCAAAAAAGAAACAACATATCAGGTGACTTCTATGGTGCTTTCTTAAATCATTTAATACCTTTTCTGAGCAGATTCCTATTTTCAGAGATCCATGCTGGAGAGGAATTTTATAATTACTGCCCCCAGGTTTTGAAATACCCACCATGGGAACTGTGTTTAGCCTCCAGTCCCTCGGTTTTTAGAGAGCCTGTAAATCTTGAAATGTTACAATTATTTTAAAGCTTGTTTATATTCTGTTTTTGCTCTTTCAAATTCTCTTAAACGCCTTGAGTACTCACCAGAATAGAAAGTGGTGGTATTAAGTAAATATTAAGAAAAAACTCCAAGAGAGTCTTTGTTACTTCACTGGTTTTTTTTAAAATTTCTTTGTTATTTGACTTCATTTCTAAGTGGCTTAATTATCTCAGTTCTCAGCAAAAATCAACTGCAATTACAATTACCCAAAATCTTTATGAAACCATAAAAACAACACATAAACAAATAAATACAACAATAATGCTAAGAATAGGTAAAAGCAAAGAGAAGCTACTCTGAAAAGCTGAGAAATGAGTTCTCAGCTAATGAACCTGCAACTGTGTGGAGAAGCTTGAAGATCATATTGGCTACAGCAGATCGCCCTCCCTTACTGAAAAGAACCATCAACTGGCAGTAGACAACCTGAATGTGTTCTACTGCACTTTTGAGAGAAAAATCACTATTATCTACTGCTATCTACCGTACCTCATATACACCAACAGTACACAATTCTCCTATACCTATTTTAATCCCTCCAGACAGTCCACCTCTGATAATCCTAGAAGTTTCTGAAGTTTGCAGATGGTACAATGGTCATTGGCCTCATTCGAGATGGTGATGAGTCTGCATATAGATGGGAGGATGAACAATTGGCCCTGTGATGCAGCTTCAACAATCTGGAGCTGAATACACTTAAAACTATAGATGAGAGTGGATTTTAGGAGGAGCCCTTCCAGTTTAACATTTCTTACCATATTTGACACGACAGGAGCAGCAGTAGAGTCCTTCACATTTTTGGGTTCTATAATCTCCCAAGATTTGAAATGGACACTTAACATTAGAACCATGATTACAAAGGCTTAACAAAGAATGTTTTTCCTGCATCAATTCAGGAACTTCAAACTGCCAAACAGGAGCTACTGATACATTTTTCAGAGGAATTATTGAGTCTGTCATATGTACTTCTATAATTGCCTGGCTTGGTACAGCAACCAAACAGTTCAGGTACATACTCCGGTGGATAGTTAAGACTGCAGAAAGAATAACTGCAACCAGCCTGCCTTACGTAGAAGACCTGAATATTGAATGGGTCAGAAGGATGGCTGAGAAGATCTCTCACTATTCTATTTCAACTTCTACCCTCAGGACGGCGCTACAGAGCATTGAAGACCAAGGGTTCACTTACCTTTGCTACTGGTTTGCTCATGCTTCTGCACATATGCAGAGGGTATTTGATGACATCTGGGTGGATGGGTGGAGCCTACTGCCACCACTACTACTGGTTTGCCCAAACCGATACAAACTGGTAGCAACCCACCACTGTTGCAAAACAGACCAAAACAATTAGACACAGGGACAGATATTTCTCTTGGGCCATCACTCTGGTGAACACCTAATTTTTGCAGTGCTGTCTAATGTCTATATGTATTTGTCCATGTAGTATGGCTGTAGTATTATCATTTTCCTTATTATCTTCTTTCCTACCCACTCTGGTTAGTATTATTAATATTATTATCATTATTCTGTTGTTTTGCAAGTATATTGAGAGTTTCTGCACTGGAGACAAATTGCTTATGTGTCTAAACACATTTGGCCAAATAAAATATCCTATCCTATCCTATCCTATCCTATCCTATCCTATCCTATCCTATCCTATCCTATCCTATCCTGATGAAACTAGCATTTATTTATGTTTAATTATGATTTAAGGAAAAGTTCTTAATTTTGTATGACAAGACAATAATGTAGGAGTAAAAGCCCATCACTATTAAAAGGGAGGGAGGGGGGAAGGAAGGAAGGGGGGAAGGAAGGAAGGGAGGGAGGGAAGGAGGAAGGAAGGAAGGTTCTTCCTAAGCCTGTGACAGTCCAATAATGAAACTAATTTCCAAAAGAAGCTATTTACACTCTTTCATTGAATGTCATTAAGAAAAAGTTGTTTAGCTATTTGTTGCATGTGGTTTTACACTGATTATTGCCCTGAGCATAAAATTGGATTCATCATAAATGCGCTGTTTTAAATCAATAATTCTGCTAAAAAACATCATATGTCAGTTTGAATGAAAGCAGAAAAGTAATATATTGGCATACCATTTTTTCTTCCAAAAATTGAGAGGGCAAAGAGTGGTCCTCTTATCTGAAGTTCTTTTGCACCTATAATACATATCCTCATCTCAAATATTTCATTTGAAAAATACAATACCACCACGAATTCCCAGATGATCTTTGGTGGGGCAAGAAGCATGATCGTGGCCAGCTAGTGACAGTCAAGAACAACTTTGAATATGTGTGTTTCATCTTGCTATCATAGGAAGAATGGTTGGGAAAATAGTACCATCAGGGGAGCATTATCATTCCTTTTTTAAAATTGTGCTTCTGTATATAATAATTATATACAGATTATATAATATATAATTTGTATATACAAATTTATACAAATCAAGGATCAAGCCCCAATGAACTCTGTAAGAGTTACTTCTAATTGGAAACAAAAAAAAAATATTCATGTAAGATCTATTTTGGCATTCATTTCTTTTTAAGATGGTAATTTTCACATTAATGCTAGAATAAAAGGTTGTTGATTGAACACATTCTTTTAGCTAAAAAAGTTCTTTTTAAATTAAAATGTTGTGGGATTTTTTAAAAGGGATTTTGCTGAGAAATACACATCAGTTGTGGCAGTGACAACTTAAGAGCTTCCCTTTTAGCTCTACTGAATAAACGAAGAGATTCTAAGAGAATAGATCAAGTTTACTCCTGAATTTTAAAACAAGTCTTTGAACAGTTTAGCTAAGTTTGGTTTAAGAACAAATGCATCTTTGCAAAAAAAAAAAAGCTTTAAACTTACACTTATTCTTTGAAGGAGCTGGTTGTTTCAGAAATGTGAAATAAAAATAAATAAGTAATTCTAAAGTCCAGCCACCAAAATCCTACTTTTCCATACTTGGTGTAAAAACTAGGCAAAAATAAGCGCAAAAATATCCAGTCATGTCTATTAAATGAAAATATGTAATATAACGAAAAATAAATAAACTTTCTAAAAAATATAAAAACACATACTTTCATTTCAAAAAACAAACCTATCTCAGGCTTTGATAGAGAGCTGGATGGAGATTTTCCCCCCCCCCTCTGGCTCTGGCTGTATGTGTGTATGCAGGCAACTGCTTATAAAGCTTTTATTCTCAAAGTCAAAGAAGGTGGATGCTGTTATTTGCCTTGAAATGAAGCTACCTGCCTTCACCTCTAAAATCATAGTTACTTTAACTATTGTAGGAATTCCTATACATTGCAAGTTTTTCCTGCTGTGGGCCAAGAAATAAGAATGTAATTGTACGGTACCTATGCTGTGCCTCTCTCTTTGTTACCTCCCACCTTCTTCCCAGGCACAAATAATTAGACCAACCTAAGAAAATATCAATATTTTATTTTTAATGAGCTGGGCAGACCCAATTATCCCAGTAGGTAATTCATAAGTAGCATTTCAAAGTGTAGCTAAAACTTTGATGGATATAGAACCAGAGCTGTAATGGGGGATTTCTGACAAATGGACTGATGTGTTTTGCCAAGAAAACTATATTTACAGGTAAAAGAACTGTATCGCTGATGTCACAGATGAATGATGGCATATTGTTATCAATGCTGAAATGGAATACCAATATATAATTATGGGATGCAAAATAAAGAGTGTCTTATTTAGAAGAGAGATGACAGCAACATGTTTTAAGATAAAATAACTAATGATGGATAACAAGACTCCGTTTAAAATTGGCTAAGCATTTTGAAAGTTTTTGGAGAACATCTGGAAAATAATCAGATTTTTCTGGCTCATGGCTGGAAAAAATGTGCTTTTATGATTGCTGTGCAATTAGCAACACAGGCTTTCAAGGAGAATTTCAGGGAACAATCTTTAAGAGCTTGATGCTCCTTAGTTGTACAATAGATTTTCTTGAACATCTTTCGTAAATATTCAACATTAGAAGTACACACCATTTTATAGTTACCAATTCTATTTAGATCAGTGTATTATTCTGGGAGGCAATATAACATACATTTGTTGTTGTTGGTTGCGAAGTCATGTCTGACCCATCGCGACCCCATGGACAATGTTCCTCCAGGCTTTCCTGTCCTCTACCAGCCTCTGGAGTCCATTTAAGCTCACACCTACTGCTTCAGTGACTTCATCCAGCCACCTCATTCTCTGTCGTCCCTTTCTTCTTTTGCCCTCAATCATTCCCAGCATTAGGCACTTCTCCAGTGAGTCCTTCCTTCTTATTAGGTGGCCAAAGTATTTGAGTTTCATCTTCAGGATCTGGCCTTCTAAAGAGCAGTCAGGTTGATCTCCTCTAAGACTGACTGGTTTGATTGTCTTGCAGTCCAAGGGACTCACAGGAGTCTTCTCCAGCCCCCTGGTTCAAAGGCATCAATTTTTTGGCGCTCAGCCTTTCTTATGGTCCAAACTTCACAGCCATACATTGCAACTGGGAAAACCATAGCTTTGACTATATGCACTTTTGTTGGCAGGGTAATGTCTCTGCTTTTTAGTATGCTGTCTAGATTTGCCATAGCTTTCCTCCCCAGGAGCAAGCATCTTTTAATATCTTGGCTACAGACCATGTTTATTTTCTCCAGAAAGTCCTTACTCCAGTGTCCCTCCCTCCATCCAAAAGGTCTAGACAAAAAGGATGCTTATTGGTAGAGGCAAGTAAAGAAATTAGCAGACCAATCTCTTGCAGGGATAGACTGAATGACTGATTATTAGCTTGAAATCAGCTAGGATATAGTGAAGTAAATAGTTTGAGAGATCACTAAAATTCAACAATGTCTTCTAACTTCTAAGGGATACTAATAATTAAGTCCATGCTATTTTCATTTGTTTGATTATTTGCAAGAATCTATTAAGTTGTACATGAAAAGCAAACTGACTCTCTGTAGGCTATGAAATAATGGATGCTACTTACCTGTGAGTTTTAATGCTTTCACTACAGGTTGGGATTCTTTGGAAAAAGTGAAAGTCATGTACTTTGGAAGAACCTGTATTGCTTTACGTTGGCTTTTCACCTTCATCCACAAGGACAATAAAAGAATATTATTATACTATTGTATTGTCATTATAACCAGAGCCTTTTTTGCTCATAATTAATTATATTATGTCTTTTCTTTAATTCCCTAAAAAAATTTTTGGTCATTCCTGGACCCAAGAATAAGTTCCTTATATGGAACTTATATAAGATTATTTTGATACTTATGTATATTTTTCTCATGTTACCATATTCAGCTGTTCAAAAATCTCTTGCCTTTGACATCTTTCATATCTTTTACTTCTTGTAGAAGCAAGAAAAATATGCTGGTTCTCTTTCACTTCTTTTAAAAACTTTTGGCATGATCCTTTTTTCCCTTGTCCCAGAATAAAAACAAATTTGTCTTGAATTAAAGCATATCCTTCCCCATTTATCTCTTCTTCATGGCACTATTATCTCTATTCTTATCTGTGGTAAGTTTTTGCCTTCAAAAGGCTAAGAAGAGGAACATGAATTGTATATAGCTAAAATGAGGCAGAATAATTTTTATTCAATTCAAAGTAAAAAGAAAATATTTCAGAAAACTTTT
The DNA here is from genome assembly GCF_028640845.1 of Ahaetulla prasina. Taxonomy (NCBI): domain Eukaryota; kingdom Metazoa; phylum Chordata; class Lepidosauria; order Squamata; family Colubridae; genus Ahaetulla; species Ahaetulla prasina. The sequence continues at coordinate 34,073,644 of NC_080543.1, read as the reverse complement.
ATGCATGCAGTAGGCTTGCATTGATTTATTTTCAAACTGTAGAAGGGATGAGGGTGAATTCTTGTCTCTCATTGTACATATTTCCCAAGTTTCCATGCTTCGGTCAAATCCCAATGGAAAATATAATGAGACAAAACCTTACATTAGGCCTGTTCACCTCTTAGGAAGAACTATTGATTCAGTTCTTGAGAAACTGTTGATGA